>NW_024603630.1:0-1813 GCF_018296145.1 Oncorhynchus tshawytscha | reverse complement strand
TAACAATTCCAAAAAAACTACTGTCTTATACACAGTGTAAGGGGATAAAGAATATGTACATAAGGATATATGAATGAGTGATGGTACAGAGCAGCATAGGCAAGATACAGTAGATGATATCGAGTACAGTATATACATATGAGATAAGTATGTAAACCAAGTGGCATAGTTAAAGTGGCTAGTGATACATGTATTACATAAGGATGCAGTCGATGATATAGAGTACAGTATCAACGTATGCATATGAGATGAACAATGTAGGGTAAGTAACATTATATAAGGTAGCATTGTTTAAAGTGGCTAGTGATATATTTACATAATTTCCCATCAATTCCCATGATTAAAGTGGCTGGAGTAGAGTCAGTGTCATTGACAGTGTGTTGGCAGTAGCCACTCAATGTTAGTGGTGGCTGTTTAACAGTCTGATGGCCTTGAGATAGAAGCTGTTTTTCAGTCTCTCGGTCCCAGCTTTGATGCACCTGTACTGACCTCGCCTTCTGGATGACAGCGGGGTGAACAGGCAGTGGCTCGGGTGGTTGATGTCCTTGATGATCTTTATGGCCTTCCTGTAGCATCGGGTGGTGTAGGTGTCCTGGAGGGCAGGTAGTTTGCCCCCGGTGATGCGTTGTGCAGACCTCACTACCCTCTGGAGAGCCTTACGGTTGAGGGCGGTGCAGTTGCCATACCAGGCGGTGATACAGCCCGCCAGGATGCTCTCGATTGTGCATCTGTAGAAGTTTGTGAGTGCTTTTGGTGACAAGCCGAATTTCTTCAGCCTCCTGAGGTTGAAGAGGCGCTGCTGCGCCTTCCTCACGATGCTGTCTGTGTGAGTGGACCAATTCAGTTTGTCTGTGATGTGTATGCCGAGGAACTTAAAACTTGCTACCCTCTCCACTACTGTTCCATCGATGTGGATGGGGGGTGTTCCCTCTGCTGTTTCCTGAAGTCCACAATCATCTCCTTAGTTTTGTTGACGTTGAGTGTGAGGTTATTTTCCTGACACCACACTCCGAGGGCCCTCACCCTCCTCCCTGTAGGCCGTCTCGTCGTTGTTGGTAATCAAGCCTACCACTGTTGTGTCGTCCGCAAACTTGATGATTGAGTTGGAGGCGTGCATGGCCCACGCAGTCGTGGGTGAACAGGGAGTACAGGAGGGGGCTCAGAACGCACCCTTGTGGGGCCCCAGTGTTGAGGATCAGCGGGGAGGAGATGTTGTTGCCTACCCTCACCACCTGGGGGCGGCCCGTCAGGAAGTCCAGTACCCAGTTGCACAGGGCGGGGTCGAGACCCAGGGTCTCGAGCTTGATGACGAGCTTGGAGGGTACTATGGTGTTGAATGCCGAGCTGTAGTCGATGAACAGCATTCTCACATAGGTATTCCTCTTGTCCAGATGGGTTAGGGCAGTGTGCAGTGTGGTTGAGATTGCATCGTCTGTGGACCTATTTGGGCGGTAAGCAAATTGGAGTGGGTCAAGGGTGTCAGGTAGGGTGGAGGTGATATGGTCCTTGACTAGTCTCTCAAAGCACTTCATGATGACGGATGTGAGTGCTACGGGCGGTAGTCGTTTAGCTCAGTTACCTTAGCTTTCTTGGGAACAGGAACAATGGTGGCCCTCTTGAAGCATGTGGGAACAGCAGACTGGTATAGGGATTGGTTGAATATGTCCGTAAACACACCGGCCAGCTGGTGCGCATGCTCTGAGGGCGCGGCTGGGGATGCCGTCTGGGCCTGCAGCCTTGCGAGGGTTAACACGTTTAAATGTCTTACTCACTTCGGCTGCAGTGAAGGAGAGACCGCATGATTCCGTTGCAG
>NW_024603629.1:0-1809 GCF_018296145.1 Oncorhynchus tshawytscha | reverse complement strand
ATTATATTTTGACAGACCAGGTAGATCTACTGTCTCTATTATTATCACAGACCAGGTAGTTCTACTGTCTCTATTATATTATGACAGACCAGCTAGATATACTGTCTCTATTATATTATGACAGACCAGCTAGATCTACAGTCTCTATTATATAATGACAGACCAGCAAGATATACTGTCTCTATTATATTATGACAGACCAGCTAGATCTACTGTCTCTATTATATTATGGTAGACCAGCTATATCTACTGTCTCAATTGTATTATGACAGATCAGCTAGATCTACTGCCTCAATTATAATATGACAGACCAGCTAGATCTACTGTCTCTATTACATTATGACAGACCAGCAAGATATACTGTCTCTATTATATTATGACAGACCAGCTAGATCTACTGTCTCTATGTCTCTATTATATTATGACAGACCAGATAGATCTACTGTCTCTATTATAATATGACAAACCAGCTAGATCTACTGTCTCTATTATATTTTGACAGACCAGGTAGATCTACTGTCTCTATTATATTATGACAGACCAGCTAGATCTACTTTCTCTATGTTTCTATTATATTATGACAGACCAGCTAGATCTACTGTCTCTATTATATTATGACAAATCAGCTAGATCTACTGTCTCTATTATATTTTGACAGACCAGGTAGTTCTACTGTCTCTATTATATTACGACAGACCAGCTAGATCTACTGTCCCTGTTATATTATGACAGACCAGGTAGAAATACTGTCTCTATTATATTATGACAGACCAGCTAGATCTACTGTCTCTATTATATTATCACAGACCAGCTAGATCTACTGTCTCTATTATATTTTGACAGACCAGCTAGATCTACTGTCTCTATTATATTTTGGCAGACCAGCTAGATCCACTGTCTCTATTATATTATGACAGACCAGGTAGATATACTGTCTCTATTATATTATGACAGACCAGCTAGATCTACTGTCTCTATTCTATTATGACAGACCAGCTAGATCTACTGTCTCTATTATATTTTGACAGACCAGGTAGATCTACTGTCTCTATTATATTATGACAGACCAGCTGGATCTACTGTCTCTGTTATATTATGACAGACCAGGTAGATATACTGTCTCTATTATATTATGACAGACCAGCTAGATCTACTGTCTCTATTATATTATCACAGACCAGCTAGATCTACTGTCTCTATTATATTTTGACAGACCAGCTAGATCTACTGTCTCTGTTATATTATGACAGACCAGGTAGATATACTGTCTCTATTATATTATGACAGACCAGCTAGATCTACTGTCTCTATTATATTATGACAGACCAGCTAGATCTACTGTCTCTATGTCTCTATTATATTATGACAGACCAGCTAGATCTACTGTCTCTATTATAATATGACAAACCAGCTAGATCTACTGTCTCTATTATATTTTGACAGACCAGGTAGTTCTACTGTCTCTATTATATTATGACAGACCAGCTAGATCTACTGTCTCTATTATATTATGACAGACCAGCTAGATCTACTGTCTCTGTTATATTATGACAGACCAGCTAGATCTACTGTCTCTATTATATTATGACAGACCAGCTAGATCTACTTTCTCTATGTCTCTATTATATTATGACAGACCAGCTAGATCTACTGTCTCTATTATATTATGGCAAATCAGCTAGATCTACTGTCTCTATTATATTTTGACAGACCAGGTATTTCTACTGTCTCTATTATATTATGACAGACCAGCTAGATCTACTGTCTCTGTTATATTATGAAAGACCAGGTAGAAATACTGTCTCTATT
>NW_024603628.1:0-1807 GCF_018296145.1 Oncorhynchus tshawytscha | reverse complement strand
AGTGTTACTAGTCATTAACTAGTGGAAACCTGTCCCAGAGTGTTACTAGTCATTAACTAGTGGAAACCTGTCCCAGAGTGTTACTAGTCATTAACTAGTGGAAACCTGTCCCAGAGTGTTACTAGTCATTAACTAGTGGAAACCTGCCTGAGTGTTACTAGTCATTAACTAGTGGAAACCTGTCCCATAGTTACTAGTCATTAACTAGTGGAAACCTGTCCCAGAGTGTTACTAGTCATTAACTAGTGGAAGCCTGTCCCAAGTGTTACTAGTCATTAACTAGTGGAAACCTGTCCCAGAGTGTTACTAGTCATTAACTAGTGGAAACCTGTCCCAGAGTGTTACTAGTCATTAACTAGTGGAAACCTGTCCCAGAGTGTTACTAGTCATTAACTAGTGGAAACCTGTCCCAGAGTGTTACTAGTCATTAACTAGTGGAAACCTGTCCCAGAGTGTTACTAGTCATTAACTAGTGGAAACCTGTCCCAGAGTGTTACTAGTCATTAACTAGTGGAAACCTGTCCCAGAGTGTTACTAGTCATTAAGTAGTGGAAACTAGAGTGGTATTAACTAGTGGAAACTGTCCCAGAGTGTTACTAGTCATTAACTAGTGGAAACCTGTCCCATAGTGTTACTAGTCATTAACTAGTGGTACTAGTCATTAACTAGTGGAAACCTGTCCATAGTGTTACTAGTCATTAACTAGTGGAAACCTGTCCCAGAGTGTTACTAGTCATTAAGTAGTGGAAACCTGTCCCAGAGTGTTACTAGTCATTAACTAGTGGAAACCTGTCCCAGAGTGTTACTAGTCATTAACTAGTGGAAACCTGTCCCAGAGTGGTACTAGTCATTAACTAGTGGAAACCTGTCCCAGAGTGTTACTAGTCATTAACTAGTGGAACCTGTCCCAGAGTGTTACTAGTCATTAACTAGTGGAAACCTGTCCCAGAGTGTTACTAGTCATTAACTAGTGGAAACCTCCATAGTGTTACTAGTCATTAACTGGTGGTAACCTGTCCCAGGTAATTTTCAAGTCCATTGAACTAGTGGAAACCTGTCCCACATAGTGTTTACTAATTCATTTAACTGAGTGAAACCTGTCCCAGAGTGGTACTAGTGTAAGTAGTGGAAACCTGTCCCCAGTGTTACTAGTCATTAACTAGTGGAGAACCTGTCCCAGAGTGTACTAGTCATTAACTAGTGGAAACCTGTCCCAGAGTGGTACTAGTGAGTAGAAGTAGTGAGCCTGTCCCAGGTGTTACTAGTCATTAACTAGTGGGACCTGTCCCAGGTATTACTAGTCATTAACTAGTGGAAACCTGTCCCAGAGTGTTACTAGTCATTAACTAGTGGAAACCTGTCCCAGAGTGTTACTAGTCATTAACTAGTGGAAACCTGTCCCAGAGTGTTACTAGTCATTAACTAGTGGAAACCTGTCCCAGAGTGTTACTAGTCATTAACTAGTGGAAACCTGTCCCAGAGTGTTACTAGTCATTAACTAGTGGAAACCTGTCCCAGAGTGTTACTAGTCATTAACTAGTGGAAACCTGTCCCAGAGTGTTACTAGTCATTAACTAGTGGAAACCTGTCCCAGAGTGTTACTAGTCATTAACTAGTGGAAACCTGTCCCAGAGTGTTACTAGTCATTAACTAGTGGAAACCTGTCCCAGAGTGTTACTAGTCATTAACTAGTGGAAACCTGTCCCAGAGTGTTACTAGTCATTAACTAGTGGAAACCTGTCCCAGAGTGTTACTAGTCATTAACTAGTGGAAACCTGTCCCAGAGTGTTACTAGTCATTAACTAGT
>NW_024603627.1:0-1807 GCF_018296145.1 Oncorhynchus tshawytscha | reverse complement strand
TTCCATAAACAAGCTCTAAATCATGTTTGATGCATTTTCAGCATGTTGCAACATTGAAATGCAGAAATAAGCACTTTCCAAAAACAAGCTCTAAATCATGATTGATGCACTCTGGATACAATGTTTTAAACATAACTGTTCAAACTAGATGATTAGGAACACTGTAGACAATTTTCAGCAAGTTGCAGCATTGAAATGCAGAAATAAGCACTTTTCCATAAACAAGCTCTAAATCATGTTTTGATGCACTGGATAAAACTTTTTTTTGTTATGTTGAGATTGTTATTCGAGATGTTATGAAAACACTGTAGAATGCATAAATAAGCACTTTTCCATAAACAAGCTCTAAATCATGTTTGATGCACTCTGGATAAAACTTTTTTTGTTATGTTTATTCGAGATGTTATGAAAACACTGTAGGATGCATAAATAAGCACTTTTCCATAAACAAGCTCTAAATCATGTTTGATGCACTCTGGATGTCCAATTTTTGCTGTGCTGTCTATTTGAGATGAAATGAACATTGTGCACAGTTTTCAGCAAGTTGCAACATTGAAATGCAGAAATAAGCACTTTTCCATAAACAAGCTCTAAATCATGTTTGATGCACTCTGGATAAAACTTTTTTTTGTTATGTTTATTCGAGATGTTATGAAAACACTGTAGAATGCATAAATAAGCACTTTTCCATAAACAAGCTCTAAATCATGTTTGATGCACTCTGGATGTCAATTTTTTTACAGCTGTGCTGTCTATTTGAGATTAATGAACATTGTGCACAGTTTTCAGCAAGTTGCAGCATTGAACTACAGAAATAACCACTTTTCCATAAACAAGCTCTAAATCATGTTTGATGCACTCTGGATGTCCAATTTTTGCTGTGCTGTCTATTTGAGATGAAATTAACAATGTGGACAGTTTTCAGCATGTTGCAACATTGAAATGCAGAAATAACTTTTTTTTCCATAAACAAGCTCTAAATCATGTTTGATGCACTCTGGATGTCCAATTTTTGCTGTGCTGTCTATTTGAGATGAAATGAACAATGTGGACAGTTTTCAGCATGTTGCAACATTGAAATGCAGAAATAAGCACTTTCCAAAAACAAGCTCTAAATCATGATTGATGCACTCTGGATACAATGTTTTAAACATAACTGTTCAAACTAGATGATTAGGAACACTGTAGACAATTTTCAGCAAGTTGCAGCATTGAAATGCAGAAATAAGCACTTTTCCATAAACAAGCTCTAAATCATGTTTTGATGCACTGGATAAAACTTTTTTTTTTTTTTTTGTTATGTTGAGATTGTTATTCGAGATGTTATGAAAACACTGTAGAATGCATAAATAAGCACTTTTCCATAAACAAGCTCTAAATCATGTTTGATGCACTCTGGATAAAACTTTTTTTTTGTTATGTTTATTCGAGATGTTATGAAAACACTGTAGGATGCATAAATAAGCACTTTTCCAAAAACAAAGCTCTAAACTCATGTTTGATGCACTCTGGATGTCCAATTTTTGCTGTGCTGTCTATTTGAGATGAAATGAACATTGTGCACAGTTTTCAGCAAGTTGCAACATTGAAATGCAGAAATAAGCACTTTTCCATAAACAAGCTCTAAATCATGTTTGATGCACTCTGGATAAAACTTTTTTTGTTATGTTTATTCGAGATGTTATGAAAACACTGTAGAATGCATAAATAAGCACTTTTCCATAAACAAGCTCTAAATCATGTTTGATGCACTCTGGATGTCCAATTTTTGCTGTGCTGTCTATTTGAGATGAAATGAACATTGTGC
>NW_024603626.1:0-1805 GCF_018296145.1 Oncorhynchus tshawytscha | reverse complement strand
GAGTTTCCACCCCTCGTTAATCCCCCCTCTCGTAACAGAGGGGTAGTGTGCTAATATAGCACTGTGCCATGCCAGGGGATGGTTTGTGTGGAAGATAAGGTTGCTGATGTTCCCATTTTTGTAATAGTCAGCAAAAAGTGTCTCTTGATTTTCCATAAGGAGCTTCATTTTGTACTCTTTTCTTGACTTATCATTCTTTACATGCACAGGGTACTGTATTTTAATTACCTCTGAACAGCGGGAGGGAGCTTCTAAGGCCTCTCCATTTGGTTGGGGTAGACTGTGTGACTCTCCTGCCATTGTTGGGCTAATGAGCTTTGACACCTCTCACTTGACACGTCAGTGCTATTTGAAGCTGTATCAAGCTTGGCAGAATTATGTTAGAATTAGAGTTAGAAATCCTTATAAAGTAATGTTGTGTATTTTTCTTCTTGGCTTTTGGAAAAAAAATATATAGTTTCAGACTAAGCATTACTCACTCAGTTCCAGGTTGGATGGTGTTTTCAGGTTTCTGTTGTTTTCCAGAGAATTTGCTGTATAGAGAAACAAATCTTGGTAGTTGTGAACCTTCCAGGTGATTCCGTAATTCCGTCCAAAATCAGGTTGTAGGTTTTAAGTTTTGATTTGAAGTAGGGGTTATGTTGTAGAGGGTAGAATCCAGTATGTGTTCCTGACAAAAAAATCTAAGTTTATCTAACTCCTAATCTATCTTTTTTAAAGAAAATGCTGAAAAATGCAGGAGCTCATCTGATTGTGACTCTCTCTCTCTCTCTCTCTCTGTCTCTCTCTCTCTCTCTCTCTCTCTCTCTCTCTCTCTCTCTCTCTGTCTCTCTCTCTCTCTCTCTCTCTCTCTCTCTCTCTCTCTCTCTCTCTCTCTGTCTGTCTCTCTCTCTCTCTCTCTCTCTCTCTCTCTCTCTGCTCTCTCTCTCTCTCTCTCTCTCTCTCTCTCTCTCTCTGCTCTGTCTCTTTCTCTCTCTCTGTCTCTCTCTCTGTCTCTCTCTCTCTCTCTCTCTCTCTCTCTCTCTCTCTCTCTCTCTGTCTGTCTCTCTCTCTCTCTGTCTCTCTCTCTCTCTCTCTCTCTCTCTGTCTCTCTCTCTCTCTCTCTGTCTCTCTCTCTCTCTCTCTCTCTCTCTCTCTCTCTCTCTCTCTCTCTGTCTCTCTCTGTCTCTCTCTCTCTCTCTCTCTCTCTCTCTCTGTCTCTCTCTGTCTCTGTCTCTCTGTCTCTCTCTCTCTCTCTCTCATACAGTGTTCTAACAATGTACAAATGGCTAAAGGACACAAGATAAAATAAATAAGCATAAATATGGGTTGTATTTACAATGGTGTTTGTTCTTCACTGGTTGCCCCTTTTCTCGTGGCAACAGGTCACAAATCTTGCTGCTGTGATGGCACACTGTGGAATTTCACCCAGTAGATATGGAGTTTTTCAAAATTGGATTTGTTTTCGAATTCTTTGTGGATCTGTGTAATCTGAGGGAAATATGTCTCTCTAATATGGTCATACATTGGGCAGGAGGTTAGGAAGTGCAGCTCAGTTTCCACCTCATTTTGTGGGCAGTGAGCACATAGCCTGTCTTCTCTTGAGAGCCATGTCTGCCTACGGCGGCCTTTCTCAATAGCAAGGCTATGCTCACTGAGTCTGTACATAGTCAAGGCTTTCCTTAATTTTGGGTCAGTCACAGTGGTCAGGTATTCTGCCGCTGTGTACTCTCTGTGTAGGGCCAAATAGCATTCTAGTTTGCTCTGTTTTTTGTTAATTCTTTCCAATGTGTTAAGTAGTTATCTTTTTGTTTTTCTCATGATTT
>NW_024603625.1:0-1803 GCF_018296145.1 Oncorhynchus tshawytscha | reverse complement strand
CTGTCATAACATAATAGAGACAGTAGATCTAGCTGGTCTGTCATAATATAATAGAGACAGTAGATCTAGCTGGTCTGTCATAACATAATAGAGACAGTAGATCTAGCTGGTCTGTCATAATGTAATAGAGGCAGTCGATCTAGCTGGTCTGTCATAATATAATAGGGACAGTAGATCTAGCTGGTCTGTTATAATATAATAGAGACAGTAGATCTAGCTGGTCTGTCATAATATAATAGAGACAGTAGATCTAGCTGGTCTGTCATAATATAATAGAGACAGTAGATCTAGCTGGTCTGTCATAATATAATAGAGACATGAGATCTAGCTGGTCTGTCATAATATAATAGAGACAGTAGATCTAGCTGGTCTGTCATAATATAATAGAGACAGGAGATCTGGCTGGTCTCTCATAATGTAATAGAGACAGTAGATCTAGCTGGCCTGTCATAATATAATAGAGACATAGAGACAGTAGATTTAGCTGGTTTGTCATATTATATTAGAGACAGTAGATCTAGCTGGTCTGTCATAATATAATAGAGACAGTAGATCTAGCTGGTCTGTCATAATATAATAGGGACAGTAGATCTAGCTGGTCTGTTATAATATAATAGAGACAGTAGATCTAGCTGGTCTGTCATAATATAATAGAGACAGTAGATCTAGCTGGACTCTCATAATATAATAGAGACAGTAGATTTAGCTGGTCTGTCATAATATAATAGAGACAGTAGATCTAGCTGGTCTGTCATAATATAATAGAGACAGGAGATCTGGCTGGTCTGTCATAATATAATAGAGACAGTAGATCTAGCTGGTCTGTCATAATATAATAGAGACAGTAGATCTAGCTGGTCTGTCATAATATAATAGAGACAGTAGATCTAGCTGGTCTGTCATAATATAATAGAGACAGTAGATCTAGCTGGTCTGTCATAATATAATAGAGACAGTAGATCTAGCTGGTCTGTCATAATATAATAGAGACAGTAGATCTAGCTGGTCTGTCATAATATAATAGAGACAGTAGATCTAGCTGGTCTGTCATAATATAATAGAGACAGTAGATCTAGCTGGTCTGTCATAATATAATAGAGACAGTAGATCTAGCTGGTCTGTCATAATATAATAGAGACAGTAGATCTAGCTGGTCTGTCATAATATAATAGAGACAGTAGATCTAGCTGGTCTGTTATAATATAATAGAGACAGTAGATCTAGCTGGTCTGTCATAATATAACAGAGACAGTAGATCTAGCTGGTCTGTCATAATATAATAGAGACAGTAGATCTAGCTGGTCTGTCATAATATAATAGAGACATGAGATCTAGCTGGTCTGTCATAATATAATAGAGACAGTAGATCTAGCTGGTCTGTCATAATATAATAGAGACAGGAGATCTGGCTGGTTTCTCATAATATAATAGAGACAGTAGATCTAGCTGGTCTGTCATAATATAATAGAGACATAGAGACAGTAGATCCTGCTGGTTTGTCATATTATATTAGAGACAGTAGATCTAGCTGGTCTGTCATAATATAATAGAGACATAGAGACAGTAGATCCTGCTGGTTTGTCATATTATATTAGAGACATTAGATCTAGCTGGTCTGTCATAATATAATAGAGACAGTAGATCTAGCTGGTCTGTCATAATATAATAGAAAAAGTAGATCTAGCTG
Source organism: Oncorhynchus tshawytscha (assembly GCF_018296145.1). NCBI lineage: Eukaryota > Metazoa > Chordata > Actinopteri > Salmoniformes > Salmonidae > Oncorhynchus > Oncorhynchus tshawytscha. Next base: position 116 of record NW_024603625.1, on the reverse strand, counting down.
GTCTGTCATAATATAATAGAGACAGTAGATCTAGCTGTCTGTCATAATATAATAGAGACAGTAGATGTAGCTGGTCTGTCATAATATAATAGAGACAGGAGATCTGGCTGGTCTCT
>NW_024603624.1:0-1801 GCF_018296145.1 Oncorhynchus tshawytscha | reverse complement strand
TTATAATAGAGGCAGTAGATCTAGCTGGTCTGTCATAATATAATAGAGACAGTAGATCTAGCTGGTCTGTCATAATATAATAGAGACAGTAGATCTAGCTGGTCTGTCATAATACAGTAGATCTAGCTAGTCTCTCATATTATAATAGAGTCAGTAGTTCTAGCTGGTCTGTCATAATGTAATATAGACAGTAGATCTAGCTGGTCTGTCATAATATAATAGAGACAGTATATCTAGCTGGTCTGTCATAATATAATAGAGACAGTATATCTAGCTGGTCTGTCATATTATAATAGAGGCAGTAGATCTAGCTGGTCTGTCATAATATAATAGAGACAGTAGATCTAGCTGGTCTGTCATAATATAATAGAGACAGTAGATCTAGCTTGTCTCTCATATTATAATAGAGGCACTAATCTAGAGGCAGTAGATCTAGCTGGTCTGTCATAATATAATATAGACAGTAGATCTAGCTGGTCTGTCATAATATAATAGAGACAGTAGATCTAGCTGGTCTGTCATAATATAATAGAGACAGTAGATCTAGCTTGTCTGTCATATTATAATAGAGGCAGTAGATCTAGCTGGTCTGTCATAATATAATATAGACAGTAGATCTAGCTGGTCTGTCATAATATAATAGAGACAGTGTATTCAGCTGGTATGTCATAATATAATATAGACAGTAGATCTAACTGGTCTGTCATATTATAATAGAGGCAGTAGTTCTAGCTAGATCTTGTCTGTCATAATATAATAGAGACAGTAGATCTTGCTGGTCTGTCATAATAAAATAGAGACAGTATATCTAGCTGGTCTGTCATAATATAATAGAGACAGTATATCTAGCTGGTCTGTCATAATATAATAGAGACAGTAGATCTAGCTGGTCTGTCATAATATAATAGAGACAGTAGATCTAGCTGGTCTGTCATAATAATAGAGACAGTAGATCTAGCTGGTCTGTCATAATATAATAGAGACAGTAGATCTAGCTGGTCTGTCATAATATAATAGAGACAGTAGATCTAGCTGGTCTGTCATAATATAATAGAGACAGTAGATCTAGCTGGTCTGTCATAATATAATAGAGACAGTAGATCTAGCTGGTCTGTCATAATATAATAGAGACAGTAGATCTAGCTGGTCTGTCATAATATAATAGAGACAGTAGATCTAGCTGTCTGTCATAATATAATAGAGACAGTAGATCTAGCTGGTCTGTCATAATATAATATAGACAGTAGATCTAGCTGGTCTGTCATAATATAATAGAGACAGTAGATCTAGCTGGTCTGTCATATATATAATAGAGGCAGTAGCTGGTCTGTCATATTATAATAGAGGCAGTAGATCTAGCTGGTCTGTCATAATATAATAGAGACAGTAGATCTTGCTGGTCTGTCATAATAAAATAGAGACAGTATATCTAGCTGGTCTGTCATAATATAATAGAGACAGTATATCTAGCTGGTCTGTCATGATATAATAGAGACAGTAGATCTAGCTGGTCTGTCATAATATAATAGAGACAGTAGATCTAGCTAGTCTCTCATATTATAATAGAGGCAGTAGTTCTAGCTGGTCTGTCATAATATAATAGAGACAGTAGATCTTGCTGGTCTGTCATAATAAAATAGAGACAGTATATCTAGCTGGTCTGTCATAATATAATAGAGACAGTATATCTAGCTGGTCTGTCATGATATAATAGAGACAGTAGATCTAGCTGGTCTGTCATAATATAATAGAGACAGTAGATCTAGCTAGTCTCTCATATTATAATAGAGTCAGTAGTTCT
>NW_024603623.1:0-1798 GCF_018296145.1 Oncorhynchus tshawytscha | reverse complement strand
TTAAAGTCCTGCAATTAAAGCTACGACGCCAATATTTGTGTAAACTCTTCACATTTCATGGACCCAAGATCCAGAGGTAACGCTGTACAGTGCAATAGAAGTCTGCCCCAATGCAATTCTAATACAGCCACTGTGGGACTTCAACTATCTTTCATGTGTCAAATGAACTACTTATTGTCGTTTGTTTAATTTATGTAACAACATTCTAACCCTGTTCAGCATTATCTAATCCAAAAATGGCATTATTACATTATTATTCCACAATTTTTATCCGTTTGCATCAGTTTCAGTAAGGGACTTTTATTTTGAAGGAGAAACGCAAATGACATTGTTGCTCATCCTTATTCTAGCAAACATCACACAGGTGCTTTTCCGACAGGATACAATAATAACTTGTACGGTCTCAAACAGAGTACGGAGAAGAGCAACGGTCGCTAGTCGAGATCTGCCGCGTCGCAGGAGAACCACACTAGAACCGGACAGAAAAAACAACTCGAAACCTGTCAGACCATCGGAGAAGTAAACTCGAACGAGACTGAGAGAAAACGGAGCCTTTGTTTTCAGAAGCAGCAGGGAGCCGAACCGGAGGAAAGATGATGAGTTTTCTGCCATACTTCTCCGCTGAGACCTGGACCCTTCTGGCCCTCCTCATCACCCTCATTGTAGTGTAAGGACTTACATCAAATCAAATGATATTTGTCACATTTATCGTAGTTAACCAGTGGAGACTAACAGTGAAATGCTTAGTTAGGGGTCCTTTTCCAACAATGCAAGATAAGATATATATATGTTTTTATATACTTCTCTAGATCATATTACTAATTAAGGTGTGTGTGTGTGTGTGTGTGTGTGGGTGTGTGTGTGTGTGTGTGTACAGGTACGGGTACTGGCCCTATGGTGTATTCACTAAGATGGGTATCCCTGGTCCCAAACCCCTACCTTACTTTGGCACAATGTTGGAGTATAGAAAGGTTAGTACCCATTCAGAATAAATATCTCTCTCATATTTTAAACAATAGTGTTATTTCCCCCCATGTAAAACAATACATTGAGAAGGAAAAAGAGGACTAGCCGGTTGTTTTAACAATAGATAAATACAAGGTAATATGAGACATGATCAGTCTAGAAGTTGTATTATTGACCCTGGGGACCATATAAAATAACAAACCCTCCTCAACCCTCACCTATTTCAGGTGTGTTCTCTGTTCAGGTGTAGGACACACCTAGGTGACCTCCTAGGGCATGAATAAGCTTTTTTCTCTCTCTCTCTCTCTCTCTTTCTCTCTCTCTCTCTCTCTCTGCAGGGTTTCACTAACTTTGACACAGAGTGCTTTCAGAAGTACGGGAGAATCTGGGGGTGAGTTCAGTTGGCTGTACCGTACTAGGATGACTTACAACTGTACTATGCTTTTTCGTTTCTATTCATCACCTGCTGGAGCTGTCATGTGACCATGAGGAATGGTAGTAACATTATCAACCAGAATGTTTTTTAATATCAACCACGACCCGACTGTTTTCTTTGTAGTTTTATAAGAGGTGGTTAAATGTGTCGGTTTCCATGGTTACTTTCTAAATGTAATCCGTTACTAGTTTACCTGTCCAACATTACCCCAAACTCAGTAGCGTAATCTGATTACATTCAGTTACTAGTTTTACCTGTCCTACATTACAATGTCATTAAGAAAACAAAGAAGTGTCAAAGATGTTTTTTTTCTCGCAAACATCCTTTTCTGATTATAATATATTTTGCTGTTAATGTAACAGTTTAAAAAAATCTATGGGAGGCAGTCTGTACCAT
>NW_024603622.1:0-1795 GCF_018296145.1 Oncorhynchus tshawytscha | reverse complement strand
TTTTGCAATTAACAGGTGTACCTTCTTAAAAGTTAATTTGTGGAATTTATTTCCTTCTTTTAAAGCGTTTGAGCCAATAGGTTGTGTTGTGACAAGGTAGGGATGGTTTACAGAAGATATCCTTATTTGGTAAAAGACCAAGTCCATATTATGGTAAGAACAGCTCAAATAAGCAAAGAGAAACAACATCCCATCATTACTTACGACATGAAGGTCAGTCAATACAGAAAGTTTTAAGAACTTTGAAAGTTTCTTCTAGTGCAGTCGCAAAAACCATGAAGCGCTAAGATGAAACTGGCTCTCATGAGGAAGACCCAGAGTTACCTTTGCTGCAGAGGATAAGTTCAGTAGAGTGAACTGCACCTCAGATTGGAGCCCAAATAAATGCTTCTCAGAGTTCAAGAATCACACATCTCAACATGCACTGTTCAGAGGAGACTGCATGAATCAGGCCTTCATGGTCGAATTGTTCCATTGAAACCACTACTAAAGGACGGACACCAATAATAAGAAGAGACTTGCTTGGACCAAGAAACACGAGCAATGGACCATTAGACTGGTGGAATTCTGTCCTTTGGTCTGATGAGTCCAAATTTGTGTGTAAAGAATCCAGGGTGTTTACTTGGGTCTACTCTTCATTATAAAACTATTTGTTGAATGGTTTAAAATCCATCAGAAGCTGAATAAGTCTTGAAGGGGAGAGAGCTTGTTTTGCCAAGCAAAGTGAAAAGGACAGAGGGAAAGTAAAATGGAAAATACATGGAAGATCCTCAAAGAACATTGCATTTTCAAGATCATGTAACATCATGTAACATCAAAATGCATCTTATATTCCTGCCCTTACAGAAATAACACATGATTTCAACTTACATTTTATGTGTAATCATGTGAAAACATGTTTTGGAACACAACGTGATCACATTTTCACATGTGTAGTTTAATGTAATCACATGTTGCTTTACATGTTATCACATTATCTTCACAAAAGATTACATGAAAACATGATTTTGGAACACGTCCCGTGTTCACATGTGAAATTCATGTGTTTTTTGCAAAAACACCCTGCAGTTCTACACTCAAGGATCTTAATAATGCTTTAAATGCACGTGTACGATTGTGCATGAGTAATGGGTTGAAAACAAAGTCACTAAAAACAGACACCCATTTATTATTTATCCCCCCTAATTGTTTATGTATTTGTCTTAATGAATCTAAATGGTATTTTTGACATACTTTAGCTACAGCAGTCCATCAGGCCAATAGATGGCGCTGTTTTACTGTTGTAGCAGGAGAAACAGCATGTTCTGGCCAATCTGGTTGATATCCCTTTAAATGGAGCAAAGGGAGGCTATGGAACATGGAGTTTTCAAAATAGAAGCCACTTCCTGTTTTGATTTTCCTCAGGGTTTCGCCTACAATATCAGTTCTGTTATACTCACAGACAATATTTGGACAGTTTTGGAAACTTTAGAGTGTTTTCTATCCAATACTAATAATAATATGCATATATTAAGAACTGAGACTGAGGAGCTGGCCGTTTACAATGGGCACCTTTTCATCCAAGCTACTCAATACTGCCCCTGCAGCCATAAAGAGTTTGGACAACAAAGGCAAGGTATTGGAGTGGCCATCACAAAGCCCTGACCTCAATCCTATAGAAAATGTGTGGGCAGAACTGAAAAAGCGTGTGCGAGTAAGAAGGCCTACAAACCTGACTCAGTTACACCAGCTCTGTCAGGAGGAATGGGACAAAATTCACACAACTTATTGTGGGAAGCTTTTGGAAGGCTACCCA
>NW_024603621.1:0-1794 GCF_018296145.1 Oncorhynchus tshawytscha | reverse complement strand
TATTATGACAGGCCAGCTAGATCTACTGTCCACAATATACTATGACAGACCAGCTAGATCTACTGTCTCTATTATAATATGACAGACCAGCTAGATCTACTGTCTCTATTATAATTTGACAGACCAGCTAGATATACTGTCTCTATTATAATATGACAGACCAGCTAGATCTACTTTCTCTATTATATTATGACAGACCAGCTAGATCTACTGTCTCTATTATATTAAGACAGACCAGCTAGATCTACTGTCTCCATAGTATTATGACAGACCAGCTAGTTCTACTGTCTCTATTATATTATTACAGACCAGCTCGATCTACTGTCTCTCTTATACTATGACAGACCAGCTAGATCTACTGTCTCAATTATAATTTGACAGACCAGCTAGATCTACTGTCTCTATTATAATATGACAGACCAGCTAGATTTACTGTCTCTATTATATTATGACAGACCAGCTAGATCTACTGTCTCTATTATATTATGTCAGACCAGCTAGATCTACTGTCTCTATTATAATGTTACAGACCAGCTAGATCTACTGTCTCTATTACAATTTGACAGACCAGCTAGATCTACTGTCTCTATTACAATTTGACAGACCAGCTCTACTGTATATATTATGAGACAGACCAGCTAGATCTACTGTCTCTATTATAATATGACAGACCAGCTAGAGCTACTGTCTCTATTATAATATGACAGACCAGCTAGATCTACTGTCTCTATTATATTAAGACAGACCAGCTAGATCTACTGTCTCTATTATATTATGACAGACCAGCTAGATCTACTGTCTCTATTATATTATGACATACCAGCTAGATCTACTGTCTCTATTATAGTATGATAGACCAGTTAGATCTACTGTCTCTATTATATTATGACAAACCAGCTAGATCAACTGTCTCTATTATATTATGACAGACCAGCTAGATCTACTGTCTCTATTATATTAATACAGACCAGCTAGATCTACTGTCTCTATTATATTATGACAGACCAGCTAGATCTACTGTCTCTATTATATTATGACAGACCAGCTAGATCTACTGTCTCTATTATATTATGACAGACCAGCTAGATCTACTGTCTCTATTATATTATGACAGACCAGCTAGATCTACTGTCTCTATTATATTATGACAGACCAGCTAGATCTACTGTCTCTATTATAATATTACAGACCAGCTAGATCTACTGTCTCTATTATAATTTGACAGACCAGCTAGATCTAGATTATAATATGACTGTCTCTATTATATTATGTCAGACCAGCTAGATCTACTGTCTCTATTATAATGTTACAGACCAGCTAGATATACTGACTCTATTATAATTTGACAGACCAGCTAGATCTACTGTCTCTATTATACTATGACAGACCAGCTAGATCTACGGTCCATATTATAATATGACAGACCAGCTAGATCTACTGTCTCTATTATCTCATGTCAGACCAGCTAGATCTATTGTCTCAATTATATTATGACAGACCAGCTAGATCTACTGTCTCTATTATAATTTGACAGACCAGCTAGATCTACTGTCTTTATTATACTATGACAGACCAGCTAGATCTACTGTCTCTATTATATTATGATAGACCAGCTTGATCTACTGTCTCTATTATATTATGACAGACCAGCTAGATCTACTGTCTCTAATATATTTTTTTTGACAGACCAGCTAGATCTACTGTCTCTATTATATTATGACAGACCAGCAAGATCTACTGTCACTATTATAATATGACAGACAGCTGGAGTCTGCAATCTCTATTATAATTTGA
>NW_024603620.1:0-1794 GCF_018296145.1 Oncorhynchus tshawytscha | reverse complement strand
CCCTCTTGCCTCATTTCCCTGTGGTTTTAGCTTCAGGAGCAGCAGTGTCCCCTTCATCACCCTCTGCAGGCTTCTGGAAAGCTTTGGCCTTTGCACCCTTCTTGGCTGCCCCTTCACCCTTGGTAGTCTTCTGTGCTTTGGGTTGATCCTCAGCTGTCCTCTCTGCCCCTTTGTCCTCTTTGACTTGGGCTTCTTAGCAGGGCCACCTTGGAAGCAGATGCTTTTGCGATCTCCTGAGTTTTCATCCTGAAAGATGAAAATGACAGGTTTGCAATGCTGCTAGTTTGTGGTAGCATTTAAAACATGAGATTCAATTTGAGATTCAATTCAGCCATGGTAAAGCCCAAATAGGGAACAGTACCCATGACAAAAGTGTAAAAAAATCCCTATAACCCAAAACCACTTGAACAATGCCAAAAGTCAGAACATAACTGAAACCACACTTGCCTCTGAAGGTTTCTCCTTCTGCTTTTTGGCTGTAGCCTTTTTCTTCTCAGCTTCTAGAGACAAGAGTTAGTGATGTGTGTGTATGCATGCAATCATAGACACAATGAGGTGAAGAGAGATACCCATACAAGTCATTGAATGAGCAATGTTAAATGTCCTCCATTGCAATGGGTGTAGCTCAATAACAATGATCCCATACAATTGGGCAGATTATAGGGTGATGTCTAAATCCTAGGAGTGATGAGCACAATCAATTCAGTGGATTCAGTTTACCGGCTTCCTTGTCCTTAGTCTTGGCTCCAACCTTGGCAGCCTTTGGAGCCTTCTCCACATTGGGATCAGTGTTCTCAGTGGCCTTTGGTTTGGGCTCCTTGACCCTACCCTTGACTGCCAGCTGGCAAGGAAGAGTGAACACATATTGAGCTACATTATATTGAACAGCAAACCCATGTTCAATATGTTTGTCATATAATGTTGACTTATCTAATAAACACACCACTTTAAATTCAAAACTGGTACCATAAAGTTTGGCTCATTTTCCAGATAAGCTACAACCACATTCAGAAAATGAAGTCCATTCGCCTTGGATCACATTATTCTTGATTTAATTACTCGGGTTAACAAAGCCTAGTTGCCACAAGGAGCCTATTAAAGTAACTGTCCAGTGGAGATCTCACTTAAAAAAAAAAGTATATTCTGTTAATTTGTACCCAAATAATGTTGTGGACTCATCCGGTATAGTGATGTTATGTTTGATGTGCACTTGATCAAAGCCTTGAGTAATTAACCTATTTCAGACAATTAGCTGGAAAATCTCAACGCTCCAGGAAGCTTTGTTTCCCCATCACTAATCCTATACTTGTATTTGTAGCCAAAGCATAACTTGAAAAAATAATAATAATAATAAACACTTAAACTTGTAACACAAAAACAGGCTGTTTCGATAATGCTTGCCATTTCCTCATTGAACATGATATCATATTGGCTGAGCTGGCCAATCAACAGAATACTTGATTTAATATTTTTGTAACAGGTATATGCCCACACCATTCTATTGTTGGGGTACGCCTGGGCAAGATTAACAAAGGTGCTTCCCTTGGCTGAAGCCCCTGGGCCCAGAAGGCAGAAAAAAGGTCACAAATGTATACATACATTTTACAGTACATATTAGATTTGTAGTATATATTTTTACTGCAACCGCAAACCACAGAAGGATTCAGGAGCCTGCTCTCAATGAGTGTAGACAGCTTCCTACTGCCACTCTGCTAATCTTCAGATGGGGGGAGGAGAGGTTTGGGTAAAATGGGGGCCCTGCCTTGATTGGGTAACTGAAAAAATAAACTGCAT
>NW_024603619.1:0-1792 GCF_018296145.1 Oncorhynchus tshawytscha | reverse complement strand
TGTTGCACTCTGATGTCCAATTTTTGCTGTGCTGTCTATTTGAGATGAACTGAACATTGTAGACAGTTTTCAGCAAGTTGCAACATGGAAATACAGAAATAAGCACTTTTCCATAAACAAGCTCTAAATCATGTTTGATGCACTCTGATAAAAAAAAATGTTTTTGTTATGTTTATTCGAGATGTTATGAAAACACTGCAAACTGTTTTCAGTAAGTTGCAACATTGAAATGCAGAAATAAGCACTTTTCCATAAACAAGCTCTAAATCATGTTTGTTGCACTCTGATGTCCAATTTTTGCTGTGCTGTCTATTTGAGATGAACTGAACATTGTAGATAGTTTTCAGCAAGTTGCAACATGGAAATACAGAAATAAGCACTTTTCCATAAACAAGCTCTAAAATCATGTTTGTTGCACTCTGATGTCCAATTTTAGCTGTGCTGTCTATTTGAGATGAACTGAACATTGTAGATAGTTTTCAGCAAGTTGCAACATGGAAATACAGAAATAAGCACTTTTCCATAAACAAGCTCTAAAATCATGTTTGTTGCACTCTGATGTCCAATTTTAGCTGTGCTGTCTATTTGAGATGAAATGAACATTGTAGACAGTTTTCAGCAAGTTGCAACATGGAAATACAGAAATAAGCACTTTTCCATAAACAAGCTCTAAATCATGTTTGTTGCACTCTGATAAAAAAATGTTTTTGTTATGTTTATTCGAGATGTTATGAAAACACTGCAAACTGTTTTCAGTAAGTTGCAACATTGAAATGCAGAAATAAGCACTTTTCCATAAACAAGCTCTAAATCATGTTTGTTGCACTCTGATGTCCAATTTTTGCTGTGCTGTCTATTTGAGATGAACTGAACATTGTAGATAGTTTTCAGCAAGTTGCAACATGGAAATACAGAAATAAGCACTTTTCCATAAACAAGCTCTAAATCATGTTTGTTGCACTCTGATGTCCAATTTTTGCTGTGCTGTTTATTTGAGATGAATGAAAACATTGTAAACTAGTTTTCAGCAAGTTGCAACATGGAAATGCAGAAATAAGCACTTTTCCATAAACAAGCTCTAAATCATGTTTGTTGCACTCTGATGTCCAATTTTTGCTGTGCTGTCTATTTGAGATGAACTGAACATTGTAGATAGTTTTCAGCAAGTTGCAACATGGAAATACAGAAATAAGCACTTTTCCATAAACAAGCTCTAAATCATGTTTGTTGCACTCTGGATAAAAAATGTTTTTGTTATGTTTATTCGAGATGTTATGAAAACACTGCAAACTGTTTTCAGTAAGTTGCAACATTGAAATGCAGAAATAAGCACTTTTCCATAAACAAGCTCTAAATCATGTTTGTTGCACTCTGATGTCCAATTTTTGCTGTGCTGTCTATTTGAGATGAACTGAACATTGTAGATAGTTTTCAGCAAGTTGCAACATGGAAATACAGAAATAAGCACTTTTCCATAAACAAGCTCTAAATCATGTTTGTTGCACTCTGATGTCCAATTTTTTGCTGTGCTGTCTATTTGAGATGAACTGAACATTGTAGATAGTTTTCAGCAAGTTGCAACATGGAAATACAGAAATAAGCACTTTTCCATAAACAAGCTCTAAATCATGTTTGTTGCACTCTGATGTCCAATTTTTGCTGTGCTGTCTATTTGAGATGAACTGAACATTGTAGATAGTTTTCAGCAAGTTGCAACATGGAAATACAGAAATAAGCACTTTTCCATAAACAAGCTCTAAAATCATGTTTGTTGCACTCTGATGTCCAATTT
>NW_024603618.1:0-1790 GCF_018296145.1 Oncorhynchus tshawytscha | reverse complement strand
TTGTCTCATGTCTCTTTATATTCATGTAGCCTGGGGGAAATGTAATCTGATTCATTATGATTGTGTTGTCTCATGTCTCTTTATATTCATGTAGCCTGGGGCCATGTAATCTGATTCATTATGATTGTGTTGTCTCATGTCTCTTTATATTCATGTAGCCTGGGGGCCATGTAATCTGATTCATTATGATTGTGTTGTCTCATGTCTCTTTATATTCATGTAGCCTGGGGGCCATGTAATCTGATTTGATTCATTATGATTGTGTTGTCTCATGTCTCTTTATATTCATGTAGCCTGGGGGCCATGTAATCTGATTCATTATGATTGTGTTGTCTCATGTCTCTTTATATTCATGTAGCCTGGGGGCCATGTAATCTGATTCATTATGATTGTGTTGTCTCATGTCTCTTTATATTCATGTAGCCTGGGGCCATGTAATCTGATTCATTATGATTGTTTTGTCTCATGTCTCTTTTATATTCATGATGTAATCTGATTCATTATGATTGTGTTGTCTCATGTCTCTTTATATTCATGTAGCCTGGGGGCCATGTAATCTGATTCATTATGATTGTGTTGTCTCATGTCTCTTTATATTCATGTAGCCTGGGGGCCATGTAATCTGATTCATTATGATTGTGTTGTCTCATGTCTCTTTATATTCATGTAGCCTGGGGGCCATGTAATCTGATTCATTATGATTGTGTTGTCTCATGTCTCTTTATATTCATGTAGCCTGGGGCCATGTAATCTGATTCATTATGATTGTGTTGTCTCATGTCTCTTTATATTCATGTAGCCTGGGGGCCATGTAATCTGATTCATTATGATTGTGTTGTCTCATGTCTCTTTATATTCATGTAGCCTGGGGGCCATGTAATCTGATTCATTATGATTGTGTTGTCTCATGTCTCTTTATATTCATGTAGCCTGGGGGCCATGTAATCTGATTCATTATGATTGTGTTGTCTCATGTCTCTTTATATTCATGTAGCCTGGGGGCCATGTAATCTGATTCATTATGATTGTGTTGTCTCATGTCTCTTTATATTCATGTAGCCTGGGGGCCATGTAATCTGATTCATTATGATTGTGTTGTCTCATGTCTCTTTATATTCATGTAGCCTGGATTCATTATGGTGTTGTCTCATGTCTCTTTATATTCATGTAATCTGATTCATTATGATTGTGTTGTCTCATGTCTCTTTATATTCATGTAGCCTGGGGGCCATGTAATCTGATTCATTATGATTGTGTTGTCTCATGTCTCTTTATATTCATGTAGCCTGTCTTTATATTCATGGGGCCATGTAATCTGATTCATTATGATTGTGTTGTCTCATGTCTCTTTATATTCATGTAGCCTGGGGGCCATGTAATCTGATTCATTATGATTGTGTTGTCTCATGTCTCTTTATATTCATGTAGCCTGGGGGCCATGTAATCTGATTCATTATGATTGTGTTGTCTCATGTCTCTTTATATTCATGTAGCCTGGGGGCCATGTAATCTGATTCATTATGATTGTGTTGTCTCATGTCTCTTTATATTCATGTAGCCTGGGGGCCATGTAATCTGATTCATTATGATTGTGTTGTCTCATGTCTCTTTATATTCATGTAGCCTGGGGGCCATGTAATCTGATTCATTATGATTGTGTTGTCTCATGTCTCTTTATATTCATGTAGCCTGGGGGCCATGTAATCTGATTCATTATGGTTGTGTTGTCTCATGTCTCTTTATATTCATGTAGCCTGGGGGCCATGTAATCTGATTCATTATGATTGTGT
>NW_024603617.1:0-1790 GCF_018296145.1 Oncorhynchus tshawytscha | reverse complement strand
ATAGAGACATGTCATGTTATAATTGAGGCAGTAGATCTAGCTGGTCTATCATAATATAATAGAGACAGTAGATCTGGCCCTGGTCTGTCATAATATAATAGAGACAGTATATCTAGCTGGCCTGCCATAATATAATAGGGACAGTATTTTGAGCTGGTCTGTCATGATATAATAGAGGCAGTAGATCTAGCTGGTCTATCATGTTACAATAGAGAGGGTAGATCTAGCTGGTCTGTCATAATACAATAGAGACAGTGGATCTAGCTGGTCTATCATAATATAATAGAGACAGCAGATCTAGCTGGTCTGTCATAATATAATAGAGACTCTATATCTAGCTGGTATGTCATAATATAATTGAAACAGTATATCTTGCTGGTCTGTCATAATATAAAATAGACAGTAGTCTAGTGGGTCTGTCATAATATAATTGAGACAGTAGATCTAGCTGGTCTATCATGTTACAATAGAGACAGTAGATCTAGCTGGTCTGTCATAATATAATAAAGACAGGAGATCGAGCTCGTCTGTCATAATACAATTGAGACAATAGATCTAGCTGGTCTGTCATATTATAATTGAGACAGTAGATCTAGCTGGTCTGTCATAATATAATAGAGACAGTAGATCTAGCTGGTCTGTCATAATATAATAGAGACAGTATATCTTGCTGGTCTGTCATAATGTAATAGAGACAGTAGATCTAGCTGGTCTGTCATATTATAATTGAGGCAGTAGATCTAGCTGATCTGTCATAATACAATTGAGACAGTAGATATAGCTGGTCTACCATAATATAATAGAGACAGTAGATCTAGCTGGTCTGTCATAATATAATAGAGACAGTATATCTTGCTGGTCTGTCATTATATAATAGAGACTGAGATCTAGCTGGTCTGTCATAATATAATAGAGACAGTAGATCTGGTCTGTCAAAATATAATAGAGACAGGAGATCTAGCTGGATTTGTCATAATATAATAGAGACAGTATATCTTGCTGGTCTGTCATAATATAATAGAGACAGTAGATCTAGCTGGTCTGTCATGTTATAATTGAGGCAGTAGATCTATGTGGTCTATCATAATATAATAGAGACAGTAAATCTTGCTGGTCTGTCATAATGTAATAGAGACAGTAGATCTAGCTGGTCTGTCATAATATAATAGAGACAGTAGATCTAGCTGGTCTGTAATAATATAATAGAGACAGAATATCTAGCTGGTCTGTCATAATATAATAGAGACAGTAGATCTAGCTGGTCTGTCATATTATAATTGAGGCAGTAGATCTATGTGGTCTATCATAATATAATAGAGACAGTAAATCTTGCTGGTCTGTCATAATGTAATAGAGACAGTAGATCTAGCTGGTCTGTCATAATATAATAGAGACAGTAGATCTAGCTGGTCTGTCATAATATAATAGAGACAGAATATCTAGCTGGTCTGTCATAATACAATTGAGACAGTAGATCTAGCTGGTCGACCATAATATAATAGAGACAGTAGATCTAGCTGGTCTGTCATAATATAATAGAGACAGTAGATCTAGGTGGTCTATCATAATATAAAAGAGACAGTAGATCTAGCTGGTCTGTCATAATATAACAGAGACAGTAGATCTAGCTGGTCTGTCATAATATAATAGAGACAGTATATCTTGCTGGTCTGTCATAATATAATAGAGACAGTAGATCTAGCTGGTCTACCATAATATAACAGAGACAGTAGATCTAGCTGGTCTGTCATAATATAGACAGTAGATGCTGGTCTACCATAATATAATAG
>NW_024603616.1:0-1788 GCF_018296145.1 Oncorhynchus tshawytscha | reverse complement strand
CTATCATAATTTCTCCGGACATTTTGAGTAGCATTTTTGAAATGTCGTCATTGTAAACAGAGATTTATGGATATAAATAGCATATTATTGAAAAAAAAAACATAAATGTACTGTGTAACATGTAATATTACTGTCATCTGATGAAGATTTTCAAAAGGTTAGTGAATTATTTATTTTTAATCCTACTTTTAAATTTTATATTTTCTGGGACAAAATGGCCGCCGCTTGCCTTTTGTTTCGGTGGTGGTCTAATATAAATGTGTGCTATGTTTTCGCCGTAAAACATTTTAGAAATCTGACTTGCTGGGTAGATGAACAAGGTGTTTATCTTTCATTTGAGCTATTGGACTTGTGTAGGTGTGGAGGTTAAATATTTCTAAGAATATTTTTTCGCATTTTGCGCTATGCTAATGAGCTTGAGCCGTAGTCACGATCCCAGATCCGGGATGGGTAGCATCAACAGGCTGGGCCAACTATCATCACAACACATTGTGTTAACACAGGCTGGGCCAACTATCATCACAACACATTGTGTTAACACAGGCTGGGCCAACTATCATCACAACACATTGTGTTAACACAGGCTGGGCCAACTACAGTGGGGCAAAAAAGTATTTACCACCAATTGTGCAAGTTCTCCCACTTAAAAAGATGAGAGAGGCCTGTAATTTTCATCATAGGTACACTTCAACTATGACAGACAAAATGAGAAGAAAAAAATCCAGAAAATCACATTTTTTATTAATTTATGGTGGAAAATAAGTATTTGGTCAATAACAAAAGTTTACACAGCAACTCGTATCTCTCAGAGAGTCACTATTCCACTAAGACCTCATTGAAACACAAAGCAGAAAATTGAATCAGAGCTGTGTGTGTCATTCTTATCTAAAGTCCTGTTAACTCTCTCACAAAAACACACATGTAAAACACACACACACACACACACACACACACACACACACACACACACACACACACACACCCCTCTAGCTCAATCTAGCCATCTCTGGTCACTGTCAGCATCTAGTTAATGAGAAGGGGACTAAAATCAATATACCCACCTTGGGAGGATTACCTTCGTGTGTGTGTCTGTCTGTCTGTACTGTCTGTCTGTCTGTCCTGTCTGTCTGTCTGTCTGTCTGTCTGTCTGTCTGTCTGTCTGTCTGTCTGTCTGTCTGTCTGTCTGTCTGTCTGTCTGTCTGTCTGTCTGTCTGTCTGTCTGTCTGTCTGTCTGTCTGTCTGTCTGTCTGTCTGTCTGTCTGTCTGTCTGTCTGTCTGTCTGTCTGTCTGTGTCTGTCTGTCTGTCTCTGTCTGTCTGTCTGTCTGTCTGTCTGTCTGTCTGTCTGTCTGTCTGTCTGTCTGTCTGTCTGTCTGTCTGTCTGTCTGTCTGTCTGTCTGTCTGTCTGTCTGTCTGTGTGTGTGTGTGTCTGTGTGTCCTTCATCTTCCTCAGTGGAAAGAGAGAAATAAAGAAGTACATTTAAAGACGAACGTCGTCCTGAATAATTACTGCTGACTAATCTCTTCCTCCCTCCTTCTCTCTCACCAGGTGGTGAGGGTAGGCAACAACATCTCCACCCCGCTGATCCTCAACACTGGGGCCCCACAAGGGTGCGTTCTGAGCCCTCTCCTGTACTCCCTGTTCACCCACGACTGCATGGCCATGCACGCCTCCAACTCAATCATCAAGTTTGCGGACGACACAACAGTGGTAGACTTTATTACCAACAACGACGAGACGGCCTACAGGGAGGAGGTGAGGGCCCTTGGAGTGTGGTGTCAGGGAAATA
>NW_024603614.1:0-1784 GCF_018296145.1 Oncorhynchus tshawytscha | reverse complement strand
TAGAGATAGCGAGATTTAATAAAGCCATAGAGTCGCTGAACGAAGCGCACGTTAATTCTACCAATTTGGCTTGAATATAAAAGAGCAAACCGTACAATGTAGGGCAACATTACCCGGTAAACAGGATAAATAAAATAATGAATTGGAACGATCACATAAAACCATAACAAGAAGCTTAACCTACCAGAGTTTTAATGATAATTAACATTCTATCATCAGAAATACATTACGATGAGGGATAGATATGATTCTGCTTGCGAATGGTTTACAGAGCTATAGAAAATATCTAAGCGTAAGAAGTGTAGATCAGGGCTAACAAGTATGGGGGAAAGTGAGTATGGGACGACACTGGAGCTTGGTGCGGTGGCGGAGCTTGGTGCGGCCGCGATACAGGAGTTTGTACTCTTTTCAAAAGAGCAACAACTAATTGTTTTAAGGTTAGTACGAATGGAATTTCACCAAGCGGTGTATAGTCTCTCATTGATCAATAAATGGTTCATAGAGAGTACAGTTTATGATGAAATATGTACTAGATCACGTTTTACCTAACTTCTAGTAAGGTACCGATGTAATTTACAAATAGCCCCACTTGGAGTCGTTTTGCATTAAAATGGCGGTTTCAGTGGTGATAAAATGCGTGGAGAAGTTGTTATTAGCGTCAAAATACGGAAGATAAACGTATATGAAAAATCACTAAAGTGGTAAAAATAGTTAGAAGAAAAGCAAATTATAGAGTAAGGGTGTTTTTTCTAAGGGTAGGATACAGATGGCCGAGCAGGGAGGAATTGTGCGTTCTGTGCATGGCTGGAGCCTTTGTCGCATGCTTGGGAAAAGTAAGGGGATTTTAGTATATGTAATACTATTAGCTTGCTGATTTAAAAGGTAACATTGTGAATGTTAACGAAATGTATATTTATTTTCCAGAAAAAAGGGGTTACATTTTCTCTGGTCAAAATGTCATTGGAGACTGTGACACTGAGGAAAACAGTTAGAGATATTCGGCCACTTTAAAAGTCTTAGTATCTGGATAAGGCTATAACTGGAATTCCGGATTGGTGAGGCCAGCTCATGTGTATTCTTGGCCTATATGAGATAGTGGATTTCCTTTGGTAGGGTTTTTTTCAGTTCAGTTTCAAATTGGGTATGCAGAAGGATGGAAATGTTTTTGAAAATGTATTTAAGCTGTTTCTAAAGTAAAGAGAGTGAAAACATTATAATGGTGTCAAATGCCCTGTGAACCCTAATAATTTCCTGTGAAGACTGATCAACTTCACTAGAAATTGTTGGAACAGGTGGGATTGAATTATAAAATGATTGAGCAACACCAGTCTCTATTCAAAGTGTACCATCACTTTGAAATTCTATTATTTCCTTGGGAAAAGATGAAGAGTTGTAATCTTGAATTGACTAGTTATTCAAATAGGTTTATTTTTATTAAACATGGGTTCATAGGAGAGATTATCAGTTCCATGGGGTTATGGTCTTAGGGTAAATACAAAATGTGCTTTGTTCAATCTACATATAAAATATAAAATGGAAATATATGTTAACAAGGGATAACAGTTACTCCAAATAGGTTACTGGAGTGGGGGTTTCTGCAAGGGTTATTTTGATAACTACATAATCTGTAACTCATTTGAGAGATCGTCAGTAGAATAAGGGAGTTATCATGGAAATGTGATGTCAGAATGCATTAATGTTTGGGAGAGACTATCACCACAACAAGTGTGTGTGTGAAACTCAAACCCACCCTACTGGCTGAATAGTATGGGACAACTGTGTCT
>NW_024603613.1:0-1784 GCF_018296145.1 Oncorhynchus tshawytscha | reverse complement strand
GATATAGACTCCAGGTTGAATTTAGGGGTGCAGGCAATGTGTTCCTATGGGGAGAGAAGTCAATGCAAACTGTTTGATGTAAACACCTTCTTTTAACTGTCAGGGTTAATGCCACCGGTCAAGGTTAGGCTTGCACGGATCGGAAGGACCTTAGGAACATTCCTGTGGTTGAATTTTCCTTCTAAACCTAACGGTTCTGCCGCTGTCACCCAAAAGCAAATGACGTTGTGGGGCAGGCTTCATATTGGGCCTACTTTTCAAATGGTCGCTGCGCCCAGACCGAGCGAGCTACGGTCAAGCGGGATATCTCGTTGAACTCGGCACAGCCTAGGGATTATGGTAATGCCATTGCCTGCTCTCTGTGTCTTTCAGCAACGCAGTTTTTCACTCCATCCTTGCTGTGTGTGTGTGTGAGAGCTTTTCTTTGACATCTCCTGGGGGAAATGACTGTATGAAGTTTTGGAGAGATGTGACTTTTCTAACCCTTGGGCATTTACCATATGAAATTTGACATGCTCAAAAATGCAAAATTGACTGGCCTGATGAACACAGGATGGCCGAAAGCAGTGATAGTTGTTCCTTTCCATCACCCGTTGTGTTGATTTCATCATGTCCATTTGGTGATGTCTTTTCACATACAATCATATTGCAAGTGCACGTGCATTTTGCAATATGGTTCAATGGGCATTTACCATATGAAATTTGACATGCTCAAAAATCATGCAGAAATGCAAAATTGACTGGCCAGATGAACTCGGGATGGCCTGGCAGTGATAGTTGCTCCTTTCCATCGCTCGTTGTGTTGACTTCATCCTGTCCATTTTGTGATGTCTTTTCACATACAATCATATTGCAAGTGCACGTGCATTTGCAATATGGTTCAATGGGCATTTACCATATGAAATTTGACATGCTCAAAATCATGCAGAAATGCAAAATTGACTGGCCAGATGAACTCGGGATGGCCTGGCAGTGATAGTTGCTCCTTTCCATCGCTCGTTGTGTTGACTTCATCCTGTCCATTTTGTGATGTCTTTTCACATACAATCATATTGCAAGTGCACGTGCATTTGCAATATGGTTCAATGGGCATTTACCATATGAAATTTGACATGCTCAAAATCATGCAGAAATGCAAAATTGACTGGCCAGATGAACTCGGGATGGCCTGGCAGTGATAGTTGCTCCTTTCCATCGCTCGTTGTGTTGACTTCATCCTGTCCATTTTGTGATGTCTTTTCACATACAATCATATTGCAAGTGCACGTGCATTTGCAATATGGTTCAATGGGCATTTACCATATGAAATTTGACATGCTCAAAATCATGCAGAAATGCAAAATTGACTGGCCAGATGAACTCGGGATGGCCTGGCAGTGATAGTTGCTCCTTTCCATCGCTCGTTGTGTTGACTTCATCCTGTCCATTTTGTGATGTCTTTTCACATACAATCATATTGCAAGTGCACGTGCATTTGCAATATGGTTCAATGGGCATTTACCATATGAAATTTGACATGCTCAAAATCATGCAGAAATGCAAAATTGACTGGCCAGATGAACTCGGGATGGCCTGGCAGTGATAGTTGCTCCTTTCCATCGCTCGTTGTGTTGACTTCATCCTGTCCATTTTGTGATGTCTTTTCACATACAATCATATTGCAAGTGCACGTGCATTTGCAATATGGTTCAATGGGCATTTACCATATGAAATTTGACATGCTCAAAATCATGCAGAAATGCAAAATTGACTGGCCAGATGAACTCGGGATGGCCTGGCAGTGA
>NW_024603612.1:0-1784 GCF_018296145.1 Oncorhynchus tshawytscha | reverse complement strand
TATCAATAAGCTGAGGTTACCTTATAAAGTAACCTGGTACAGTAGCTTCTCTGAATTCATTAGCATTGTCCACTGTCACACAATATCAACATGTCAAAACCAGACAGTGGTTACTTCTCTTTATCTAGTTTCAGTCTGACTCAGACCCAGACTGCAAGCACACTCTCACAACAGCGAGGGCCTAACCACAAAGACTAATATAGACTCAGACCCAGCCTGCAAGCCCACTCTCACATCAGCCAGGGCCTAACCACAAAGACTAATATAGATGCTTGTACAACGTATTGTGGCAGAGTTTAGACACATAGAAACAGTATCTATTATAAGGCCTGCAGCAAAACAGATGAACCTTAAGGTCCCCTTAATCAACAATGGGGAGGGTCTTTGGGACCCAATGACATTAACCGATAAATCCATGATAATCAAACATTTCAATAAGCATTTCTCAACGGCTGGCCATGCCATCCTCCTGGCCTCCCGGCCAACAGCTCCGCCCCCCCAGCTACTCGCCCGAGCATCACCTGCTTCTCCTCCACCCAAATCCAGATAGCAGATGTTCTGAAAAAGCTGCAAAACCTGGACCCGTATAAATCAGCTGGGCTAGACCATCTGGACCCTCTCTTTATAAAACTATCCACCACCATTGTTGCATCCCCTATTACCAGCCTGTTCAACCTCTCTTTCGATCTCGTCCGAGATCCCTAATGATTGGAAAGCTGCTGTGGTGATCCCCCTCTTCAAAGGGGGTGACACTCTCGACCCATACTGTTACAGACCTATATCCATCCTACCCTGCCTATCTAAAGTCTTCCAAAGCCAAGTGAATTAACAGATCACTGACCGTTTTGAATCCCACCGTACCTTCTCCACTGTGCAATCCGGTTTCCCGAGCTGGTCAGGGGTGCACCTCAGCCACGCTCAAGGACATAAATGACATCACAACCGCCATTGATACAATACAGTCCTGTGCAGCCGTCTTCATCGACCTGGCCAAGGCTTTCCACTCTGTCAATCACCATATTCATCGACCTGGCCAAGGCTTTCCACTCATTCAATCACCATATTCTTTTCAGGCAGTCTCAACAGCCTTGGATTCTCTAACGACTGCCTCGCCTGGTTCACCAACTACTTCTCAGACAGAGTTCAGTGTGTCAAATCGAAGGGCCTGTTGACCGTCTGGCAGTGTCGTTGGGGGTACCACAGGGTTCCACCCTCGGGCCGACTCTTTTCTCTGTATACATCTACGATGTGGCTCTTGCTGCTGGTGATTCTCTGATCCACCTCTATGCAGACGACACCATTCTGTATACCTCTGGCCCCTCCTTGGACACTGTGTTAACTAACCTCCAGACGAGCTTCAATGCCAAACAACTCTCCTTCTGTGGCCTCCAACTGCTCTTAAATGGTGACAATAACACTTGGTAGAATATATAACTTCTACATCCATGGTGGTGACATTAACACTTGGTAGACTATATAACTTCTACATCCATGGTAGTGACATTAACACTTGGTAGACTATATAACTTAAACATCCATGGTAGTGACATTAACACTTGGTAGACTATATAACTTCTACATCCATGGTGGTGACATTAACACTTGGTAGACTATATAACTTCTACATTCATGGTAGTGACATTAACACTTGGTAGACTATATAACTTAAACATCCATGGTAGTGACATTAACACTTGGTAGACTATATAACTTCTACATCCATGGTGGTGACATTAACACTTGTGACATTAACTTCTACATCCATGGTGACATTAACACTTGAC
>NW_024603611.1:0-1783 GCF_018296145.1 Oncorhynchus tshawytscha | reverse complement strand
GTGCATCTCAACAATTGCAGCCCAATATTTTGGCATTTGTATTTGTTCTTTCTTTATGCTCTGGCTTCAAGGAAACTATCCACAGCTTTGTTTGTGGGCCTCAATGGTGTGTGCTACGCTGCTCCTCTGAAAGTAAGTAATGTCTTGCTTTTTCATCTGACATTTTGACATCAGTGTTACAGGAAAGTTGCTTGTCATTGTTACATGACAGTAGGTTGTCGTAAGACAAGGCTGCATGAAGTGTGAACTGGAGCTTTCTTGGATCCACAAAAAAATGTGTTTTTGGGGAATGCGGGCATCGATCCCACTACCTATAGCATGCTAAGCAAACACAATACCAATTGATCAAATTCCCCAGCTGTTTGGAATTGCCACAAGGAGCAACCAAGAGTGTCCAGTCTTGTCAGGCTATGCTGTTGGTGGACTTGTTAGTTTGCGCTCCAGCACTTGCAGAGGCTCGGTGCATCTCAACAATTGTGCTCTGTAGCCAGCGGCTGGTTAGCTCAGTTGGTTAGAGTGTGTGATACGCTGCTCTCTGAAAGTAAGTCATGTCTTCTTTTTCATCTGACATTGTGACATCAGTGTAACATGAGAGTTGCTTGTCATTGTTACATGACAGTTTCTTGTCATTGTTTACATGACAGTAGGTTGTCGTAAGACAAGGCTGCATGAAGTCTGAACTGGAGTTTTCTTGGATCCATCAAACAATGTGCTTTTGGAGAATGCAGGCATCGATCCCACTACCTCACGCATGCAAAGCATGTGAGCTAATTCTCCAGCCGTTTGGAATTTCCGCATGAAGCAACCAAGAGGGTCCAGTCTTGTCAGGCTATGCTGTTGGTGGACTTGTTAGTTTGCGCTCCAGCACTTGCAGAGGCTCGGTGCATCTCAACAATTGTGCTCTGTAGCCAGCGGCCGGTTAGCTCAGTTGGTTAGAGTGTGTGATACGCTGCTCTCTGAAAGTAAGTAATGTCCTACATTTCATCTGACATTGTGACATCAGTGTAACATGAGAGTTGCTTGTCATTGGGAGAGTGTTGGGAGAGTGTTAGACTGAAGATCTAAAGGTCCCTGGTTCAATCCTGGGTTTTGGCATTTGTATTTGTTCTTTCTTTATGCTCTGGCTTCAAGGAAACTATCCACAGCTTTGTTTGTGGGCCTCAATGGTGTGTGCTACGCTGCTCCTCTGAAAGTAAGTAATGTCTTGCTTTTTCATCTGACATTTTGACATCAGTGTTACAGGAAAGTTGCTTGTCATTGTTAAATGACAGTAGGCTCAAATGTCGTGAAGACAAAAGCTATTGTTTGATGCATGAAGTGTGAACTGGAGCTTTCTTGGATCTTCACAAAACTCCAGTTACTGTCATGTAAACAATGACAAGAAACTGTCATGTAACAATGACAAGCAACTCTCATGTTACACTGATGTCACAATGTCAGATGAAAAAGAAGACATGACTTACTTTCAGAGAGCAGCGTATCACACACTCTAACCAACTGAGCTAACCAGCCGCTGGCTACAGAGCACAATTGTTGAGATGCACCGAGCCTCTGCAAGTGCTGGAGCGCAAACTAACAAGTCCACCAACAGCATAGCCTGACAAGACTGGACACTCTTGGTTGCTCCTTGTGGCAATTCCAAACAGCTGGGGAATTTGATCAATTGGTATTGTGTTTGCTTAGCATGCTATAGGTAGTGGGATCGATGCCCGCATTCCCCAAAAACACATTTTTTTGTGGATCCAAGAAAGCTCCAGTTCACACTTCATGCAGCCTTGTCTTA
>NW_024603610.1:0-1781 GCF_018296145.1 Oncorhynchus tshawytscha | reverse complement strand
GCTTGTTTATGGAAAAGTGCTTATTTCTGTATTTCCATGTTGCAACTTGCTGAAAACTGTCTACAATGTTCATTTCGTCTCAAATAGGCAGCACAGCAAAATTGGACATCAGAGTGCAACAAACATGATTTTAGAGCTTGTTTATGGAAAAGTGCTTATTTCTGAACATTTCCATGTTGCAGCTTGCTGAAAACTATCTACAATGTTCAGTTCATCTCAAATAGACAGCACAGCAAAAATTGGACATCAGAGTGCAACAAACATGAGTTTAGAGCTTGTTTATGGAAAGTGCTTATTTCTGCATTTCAATGTTACTGCTCTTTGAAAACAGTTTGCAGTGTTTTCATAACATCTCGAATAAACATAACAAAAACATTTTTTTTTTTTTTTATCAAGTGCATCAAACATGATTTAGAGCTTGTTTATGGAAAAGTGCTTAATTTTGTATTTTCATGTTGCAACTTGCTGAAAACTGTCTACAATGTTCAGTTCATCTCAAATAGACAGCACAGCAAAAAATTGGACATCCAGAGTGCAACAAACATGATTTTAGAGCTTGTTTATGGAAAAGTGCTTATTTCTGCATTTCAATGTTGCAACTTACTGAAAACAGTTTGCAGTGTTTTCATAACATCTCGAATAAAACATAACAAAAACATTTTTTTTATCCAGAGTGCAACAAACATGATTTAGAGCTTGTTTATGGAAAAGTGCCTATTTCTGTATTTCCATGTTGCAACTTGCTGAAAACTGTCTACAATGTTCATTTCATCTCAAATAGACAGCACAGCAAAAATTGACATCCAGAGTGCAACAAACATGATTTAGAGCTTGTTTATGGAAAAGTGCTTATTTCTGTATTTCCATGTTGCAACTTGCTGAAAACTATCTACAATGTTCAATCTCAAATAGACAGCACAGCAAAATGGAAAGAGTGCAACAAACAGTTTGCAGTGTTTTTCTGTATTTCCAACTTGCTGATTATTTCATCTCAAACATAACAAAACATTTTTTATCCAGAGTGCAACAAACATGATTTAAAGCTTGTTTATGGAAAAGTGCTTATTTCTGTATTTCCATGTTGCAACTTGCTGAAAACTGTCTACAATGTTCAGTTCATCTCAAATAGGCAGCACAGCAAAAATTGACATCCAGAGTGCAACAAACATGATTTTAGAGCTTGTTTATGGAAAAAGTGCTTATTTCTGCATTTCATGTTGCAACTTGCTGAAAACTATCTACAATGTTCAGTTCATCTCAAATAGACAGCACAGCAAAAATTGGACATCCAGAGTGCAACAAACATGATTTAGAGCTTGTTTATGGAAAAGTGCTTATTTCTGCATTTCAATGTTGCAACTTACTGAAAACAGTTTGCAGTGTTTTCATAACATCTCGAATAAACATAACAAAAACATTTTTTTTATCCAGAGTGCATCAAACATGATTTAGAGCTTGTTTATGGAAAAGTGCTTAATTCTGCATTTCAATGTTGCAACTTACTGAAAAAAGTTTGCAGTGTTTTCATAACATCTCGAATAAACATAACAAAAACATTTTTTTTATCCAGAGTGCAACAAACATGATTTAGAGCTTGTTTATGGAAAAGTGCTTATTTCTGTATTTCCATGTTGCAACTTGCTGAAAACTGTCTACAAAGTTCATTTCATCTCAAATAGGCAGCACAGCAAAAATTGGACATCCAGAGTGCAACAAACATGATTTTAGAGCTTGTTTATGGAAAAGTGCTTATTTCTGTATTTCCATGTTGAAACTTGCTG
>NW_024603609.1:0-1778 GCF_018296145.1 Oncorhynchus tshawytscha | reverse complement strand
CTTAGTATAGCACCATCGATCTGTAGGCCTAAGAGCACATCCTTAGTCTTTATACCGTCATTTACTAAGGCCTATATTTCAATACTTCTATGTAGGCTACTGTATCAATCATTTATTCATTCATGTCATCACACGAGTCATTCCTGATTTAGAAATGCAATCAAAGCATTTCTGTTTTTAAAATAACAAAACGACCATTGAATAATTAGCCTTAAAGCACGTAAACCGTTCCATTTCGGAAATTGCTTTCACAAATTAATGCAACGCTTTTTTTAGTCTTTGCTGTAATAAAGGCTTTACAACAACAAAAAACGTGACAACAGACACTCTGGTATGCTTATCATTTGTTTGGTGTTGTTTACTTTGTTCCAAACAGTCAGAAAAAAAGTATATTGTAATCTATCAGCACCTGTTTGGCACTATATAATATGCACTCAGTGCTGGCTCCTTACCTTCTTTTTCTAGATCTCCAGTATTTTCCACAACTAGTCACATTTATTCCACACGTCTGACTTCCCCTTTACCTCCTGAGTAACCTGTAAACAATTCCCCCGTTTCGAGTTAATTTGTCACGTCCTCTGCATCCATTTTGCTGTCAAATGTTGCTGTCACGGTATTTGTTATAATCAATGTATTATTGTGATGTTGATATGCTTTAGGTCAGCCCCTATTGCTTACATGCGTGAGATGCTTACAGGTTGAGGGAATAAGGAAAGTTTTTGCTAAACAAATGAAGGATTTCGTTAACAACTTTTCAGTCAGAAATGGCTGTAATTATGTTGCAGCTTCAGCAACACGGACGAGGCGATAAACACTGATGTTCTGTGGTGGTCGCTGCAGCAGGGAGGAGAGAGAGACAGGGTGATAAACACTGATGTTCTGTGGTGGTCGCTGCAGCAGGGAGGAGAGAGAGACAGGGTGATAAACATTGATGTTCTGTGGTCGCTGCAGCAGGGAGGAGAGAGAGTGATAAACACTGATGTTCTGTGGTGGTCGCTGCAGCAGGGAGAGAGAGACAGGGTGAGATGTGATAAACACTGATGTTCTGTGGTGGTCGCTGCAGCAGGGAGGAGAGAGAGACAGGGTGATAAACACTGATGTTCTGTGGTGGTCACTGCAGCAGGGAGGAGAGAGAGAGACAGGGTGATAAACACTGATGTTCTGTGGTGGTCGCTGCAGCAGGGAGGAGAAAGAGACAGGGTAATAAACACTGATGTTCTGTGGTGGTCGCTGCAGCAGGGAGGAGAGAGAGTGATAAACACTGATGTTCTGTGGTGGTCACTGCAGCAGGGAGGAGAGAGAGACAGGGTAATAAACACTGATGTTCTGTGGTGGTCACTGCAGCAAGGAGGAGAGAGAGACAGGGTGATAAACACTGATGTTCTGTGGTGGTCGCTGCAGCAGGGAGGAGAGAGAGTGATAAACACTGATGTTCTGTGGTGGTCGCTGCAGCAGGGAGGAGAGAGAGAGACAGGGTGATAAACACCCAATTTATTTTTAATAGAGCTCTACAACTGGCAGTCCGGTAGGAGTGCCATGATCATTTACAACACTTTTGAGTGAACAAAAATATAAAATGCAACATGTAATGTGTTGGTCCCATTTTTCATGAGCTGAAATAAGACCCCAGAAATGTTCCATATGCATACAAAGCTTATTTCTCTGAAATGTTGTGCACAAAGTTGTTTACATCCCTTATAGTGAGCATCTCTAATTGACCAAAATAATCCATCCACCTGACAGGTGTGGCATATCAAGAAGCTGATTAAACAGCATGG
>NW_024603608.1:0-1772 GCF_018296145.1 Oncorhynchus tshawytscha | reverse complement strand
TATAATAGAGACAGTAGATCTAGCTGGTCTGTCATTATATAATAGAGACAGTAGATCTAGCTGGTCTGTCAATATATAATAGAGACAGTAGATCTAGCTGGTCTGTCATTATATGATAGAGACAGTAGATCTAGCTGGTCTGTCATATTATAATTGAGACAGTAGATATAGCTGGTCCCCTCCTGTACTCCCTGTTCACCCACGACTGCGTGGCCATGCACGCCTCCAACTCAATCATCAAGTTTGCGGACGACACAACAGTGGTAGGCTTGATTACCAACAACGACAGAGACGGCCTACAGGGAGGAGGTGAGGGCCCTCGGAGTGTGGTGTCAGGAAAATAACCTCACACTCAACGTCAACAAAACTAAGGAGATGATTGTGGACTTCAGGAAACAGCAGAGGGAACACCCCCCCCATCCACATCGATGGAACAGTAGTGGAGAGGGTAGCAAGTTTTAAGTTCCTCGGCATACACATCACAGACAAACTGAATTGGTCCACTCACACAGACAGCATCGTGAGGAAGGCGCAGCAGCGCCTCTTCAACCTCAGGAGGCTGAAGAAATTCGGCTTGTCACCAAAAGCACTCACAAACTTCTACAGATGCACAATCGAGAGCATCCTGGCGGGCTGTATCACCGCCTGGTATGGCAACTGCACCGCCCTCAACCGTAAGGCTCTCCAGAGGGTAGTGAGGTCTGCACAACGCATCACCGGGGGGCAAACTACCTGCCCTCCAGGACACCTACACCACCCGATGCTACAGGAAGGCCATAAAGATCATCAAGGACATCAACCACCCGAGCCACTGCCTGTTCACCCCGCTGTCATCCAGAAGGCGAGGTCAGTACAGGTGCATCAAAGCTGGGACCGAGAGACTGAAAAACAGCTTCTATCTCAAGGCCATCAGACTGTTAAACAGCCACCACTAACATTGAGTGGCTACTGCCAACACACTGTCAATGACACTGACTCTACTCCAGCCACTTTAATCATGGGAATTGATGGGAAATGATGTAAATATATCACTAGCCACTTTAAACAATGCTACCTTATATAATGTTACTTACCTACATTGTTCATCTCATATGCATACGTTGATACTGTACTCTATATCATCGACTGCATCCTTATGTAATACATGTATCACTAGCCACTTTAACTATGCCACTTGGTTTACATACTTATCTCATATGTATATACTGTACTCGATATCATCTACTGTATCTTGCCTATGCTGCTCTGTACCATCACTCATTCATATATCCTTATGTACATATTCTTTATCCCCTTACACTGTGTATAAGACAGTAGTTTTTTTTGGAATTGTTAGTTAGATTACTTGCTCGTTATTACTGCATTGTCGGAACTAGAAGCACAAGCATTTCGCTACACTCGCATTAACATCTGCTAACCATGTGTATGTGACAAATAAAATTTGATTTGATTTGATTTGATCTAGCTGATCTGTCATATTATAATAGAGACAGTAGATCTAGCTGGTCTGTCATTATATAATAGAGACAGTAGATCTAGCTGGTCTGTCAATATATAATAGAGACAGTATATCTAGCTGATCTGTCATTATATGATAGAGACAGTAGATCTAGCTGGTCTGTCATAATATAATTAAGACAGACGATCTAGCTGGTCTGTCATATTATAATAGAGACAGTAGATCTAGCTGGTCTGTCATAATATAATAGACAGTAGATATAGCTGGTCTGTCATAATATAATAGAGACAGTCGATCTAGCTGGTCTGTCATA
>NW_024603607.1:0-1771 GCF_018296145.1 Oncorhynchus tshawytscha | reverse complement strand
TTTGTTAGTTACAGCGAGCAAGGACAACCCATTGCCACACATACCACAGGTGTCGTGAATCATCACTAGAACCCCATCAATACATCTTCCATTTTATATACACTTTTTTTTTTGCAAACATACACATTTCATTAACAAGCCATGTCAATTCACAAATAGCAATTAATCTGTTTTCAAATAGTCAATCATGAACATATCGTAACAAACCCCAACAACTCAGTCTTTGGTCAGTCTTTGGTCCATCACACAAACATCACCACTGAATATTCAATCTTTCTGGAGACCCGCTGGCCCTCTCAGACCTGCGCAGGGTCTGAGGCACTGTGTCCGAAGCTTCTGTCCCACTCCCAGCACCTTCTGTCACATCCCCACTTGTTCTCCTTTCTTTTTTTCTGTGCGTCCAGTGTCAGTATGCCGGTGTCCTGAGTGTCCCCAAACGTCTCCTGTGTTGTCAAAAGGTTTTGTCTATTGTGCCGATACACAGCCCCATCTTCTGTCCTGACTGTATATGACTGAGGCGCATCCCATGAATCCAGACCTAGAATTCTAACCACATACTGAGCTGCCAACAGCAACTCTAGCGGTTTTGTCATAGCATCATTTTTGTCTTGCCTTCAGCTGTAGGGCCCTATCCTTTACAGCTAATGGTCATTCAGGTAGAAACCAGGAAACCAGGAACACAACTTGCGCTTCCCACCTCCATAGCAGTGCTTGCTGGTGTGGAGCTAAAGGTTTTAATATGCAATTGAGCCCGCTTATTCACCTGACATATTTCTACTGCACTGTCCAAATGTAACTCACCTTCCCAAAGCAATTTTTTCTCTTGCTCTGGAGTCATTTATAACAAAAGCAATCTGATCTCGAAGCATAGATGAGATTAGGTCTACAAAATTACACGGCTGTGCTTTTTAATTTCAAATCAGTAGGAAAGACGTCAAACACAACATCACACACAACGCTCATATGTCCGGTTCTTCTTCAAACAACATGCATCAAACTGAACCAGTACCTCCGCAAACTCGTCTTTATCCTCCATTTGCAAACTTGAAGGAATTGAATATATTGAGAGCAACTTTACATTCTTCCGGCTCCTTTGTAACGCCAATGGCAGACATATACAACAAAAACCTCTGCCGAAATGTTTTCCAATTCGTGTCAGAATTCCCATCCAGGCACAAAGCCTCTGGTGGCTTGATTACATCCATTGCACTTCCATAAACTCCAACATCCACAGGGGAAAAAACACAATTTCCACTCCTGGAACCATGTCCTACTTTGTTAGTTGTTGTTAGTTACAGCGAGCAAGGACAACCCGCACCATCGATCATAGTTGAATGAGTTTAAATGTTATTCCGCCATTGCCACACATACACCACAGGTGTTGTAAAAAGTGTTGTAAAACATCACTCAGAACCACATCGATATGGGGACTAAACACTCCCTCTGCAACTGGATCCTGGACTTCCTGACAGGCCGCCACCAGGTGGTAAGGGTAGGTAACAACACATCCGCCACGCTGATCCTCAACACAAGGGCCCCTCAAGGATGTGTGCTCAGTCCCCTCCTGTAATCCCTGTTCAATCATGACTGCAAGGCGAGGCACGACTCCAACACAATTATTAGGTCAGTGGTAGGCCTGATCACCAACAACGATGAGACAGCCTATAGGGAGGTGGGCAGAGACAAGGCCATGGGGGTGCCAGGACAACAACCTCTCCCCTCAACGTGATCAAAACAAAGGAGATAATTGTTGACTGCAGGAAAAGGAGGA
>NW_024603606.1:0-1771 GCF_018296145.1 Oncorhynchus tshawytscha | reverse complement strand
AGATCTACTGTCTCTATGTCTCTATTACTATATCTACTGTCTCAATTATAATATGACAGACTAGCTAGATCTACTGTCTCTATTATATTATGACAGACCTGCAAGGTCTACTGTCTCTATCATATTATGAAAGACCAGCTAGATCTACTGTCTCTATTATATTATGACAGAACCAGCTAGATCTACTGTCTCTATCATATAATGCCAGACCAGCTAGATCTACTGTCTCTATTATATAATGACAGACCAGCTAGATCTACTGTCTCTATTATACAATGACAGACAAGCTATATCTACTGTCTCAATTATAATATGACAGACCAGCTAGATCTACTGTCTCTATTATATTATGACAGACCAGCTAGATCTACTGTCTCTATCATATTATGACAGACCAGCTAGATCTACTGTCTCTTTTATATTATGACAGACCAGCTAGATCTACTGTCTCAATTATAATATGACAGACCAGCTAGATCTGACTGTCTCTATTATATTATGACAGACCAGCTAGATCTACTGTCTCTATTATAATATGACAGACCAGCTAGATCTACTGTCTCAATTATAATATGACAGACCAGCTAGATCTACTGTCTCTATTATATATGACAGACCAGCTAGATCTACTGTCTCTATTATAATATGACAGACCAGCTAGATCTACTGTCTCTATTATAATATGACAGACCAGCTAGATCTACTGTCTCTATTATAATATGACAGACCAGCTAGATCTACTGTCTCTATGTCTCTATTATATTATGACAGACCAGCTAGATCTACTGTCTCTATTATATATATGACAGACCAGCTAGATCTACTGTCTCTATTATAATATGACAGACCAGCTAGATCTACTGTCTCTATTATAATATGACAGACCAGCTAGATCTACTGTCTCTATTATAATATGACAGACCAGCTAGATCTACTGTCTCTATTATATTATGACAGACCAGCTAGATCTACTGTCTCTATTATATTATGACAGACCAGCTAGATCTACTGTCTCTATTATATTATGACAGACCAGCTAGATCTACTGTCTCTATTATATTATGACAGACCAGCTAGATCTACTGTCTCTATTATATTATGACAGACCAGCTAGATCTACTGTCTCTATTATACAATGACAGACCAGCTATATCTACTGTCTCAATTATAATATGACAGACCAGCTAGATCTACTGTCTCTATTATATAATGACAGACCAGCTAGATCTACTGTCTCTATTATACAATGACAGACAAGCTATATCTACTGTCTCAATTATAATATGACAGACCAGCTAGATCTAATGTCTCCATTGTATTATGACAGACCAGCTAGATCTACTGTCTCTATTATAATATGACAGACCAGCTAGATCGACTGTCTCTATTATATTACGACAGACCAGCTAGATCTACTGTCTCTATTAAAATATGACAGACCAGCTAGATCTACTGTGTCTATGATATTATGACAGACCAGCTAGATCGACTGTCTCTATTATATTATGACAGACCAGCTAGATCTACTCTCTCTATTATAATATGACAGACCAGCTAGATCTACTGTCTCTATGTCTCTATTATATAATGACAGACCAGCTAGATCTACTGTCTCTATTATATAATGACAGGCAAGCTATATCTACTGTCTCAATTATAATATGACAGACCAGCTAGATCGACTGTCTCTATTATATTATGACAGACCAGCTAGATCTACTGTCTCTATTATATTATGACAGACCAGCTAGATCTACTGTCTCTATCATAT
>NW_024603605.1:0-1770 GCF_018296145.1 Oncorhynchus tshawytscha | reverse complement strand
GATTAAATTCACCCTAAAAAGTGTTTTGAAACACATAACCTGTCATTATGAAAATCACTGCATTCAACCCTGTGTAGATCAGTCAATTCTTAACTTAACTTCTTGCGACTCCAAACCCGTATCCGGGAGCGTATCCGGAAGCGTATCCGGGAGCAAATTAAATTAAATAAATATATTGAAACACAAGCTTAGCCTTTTGTTTAACAACACTGTCATCTCAGATTTTCAAAATATGCTTTTCAACCAAAGCTACACAAGCATTTGTGTAAGAGTACTGAGAGCCTAGCATAGCATTAAGCCTAGCATTCAGCAGGCAACATTTTCACAAAAATAAGAAAAGCATTCAAATAAAATAATTTACCTTTGAAGATCTTTGGATGTTTTCAATGATGAGACTCAGTTAGATAGCAAATGTTCATTTTTTTCCCAAAATATTATTTGTGTAGGAGAAATAGCTCCGTTTTGTTCATCACGTTTGGCTAAGAAAAAAAAACCGAAAATGCAGTCACTACAACGCCAAACTTTTTTCCAAATTAGCTCCATAATATCGACAGAAACATGGCAAACATTGTTTAGAATCAATCCTCAAGGTGTTTTTCACATATATATTCGATGATAAATCATTCATGGCAGTTGGTTTCTCATCAGAAGCAAACGGAAAAAAACTGCAGCTGGAGATTACGCAATAATTGCGACGGAGGACACCAAGCGACCACCTGGTAGATGTAGTCTCTTATGGTCCATCTTCCAATGATATGCCTACAAATACGTCACAATGCTGCAGACACCTTGGGGAAAACATGGAAAACGTAAGCTGACTCCTAGCTCCTCCACAGCCATATATGAGAATTGCTGAGGTGTTTGGAAAAATGTGGCACTTCCTGATTGGATTTTGATCTGGTTTTTCTGTAACATCAGTTCATGGCAACACAGACACATACCCTTTGCAGTTTTGGAAACGCCAGAGTGTTTTCTTTCCAAAGCTGTCAATTATATGCATCAGTCGAGCATCTTTCGTGACGAAATATCTTGTTTAAAAACGGGAATGTTTTTCATCCAAAAATAAAATAGCGCCCCCTATATCCAAGAAGTTAAAGACTTAAAACTCAGGATTCTGTAAGAGGCTACCTCAATCAAGACATGTGTTTACTTATAGCCCTGTCCCAACTGGAAGTGCCTTAAAAGGGTGTTTATAGGTGCTGTTTCAAGGGTTAAAAAGTCAGATCTTTTAAAACTTCATATGATTAGGTAAACCCCCATGAACTGTAAATCAGTCATTTCTCCCAACAGATTTCAAAGAAAGCTCACACACACACACACACAGCAAGGATGGAGTGACAAAGTGCGGTGCTTAAAGACACAGAGAGCAGGCATTACCATAATCTCTAGGCCGTGCCGAGTTCAACGAGATATCCCGCTTGACCGTACTCGCCCGGTCTAAGCGCACGACCATGAGTAAAGTAGGCCCAAATGAAGCCTGCCCCAAACGTCATTTGCTTTTGGGTGACAGTGAGAGAACCGTTAGGGTGAGAAGCACACCCAACCTCAGGTACGTTCCATGAGGTCCTCCCGATCCATGCAAGCCTAACCTGACCGTGTGGCATTAACCCATGACAGTTAAAAGAAGGTGTTTACATCAACAGTTTGCATTGACTTCTCTCCTATAGGAATACATTGCCTGCACCCCTAAAATTCAACCTGAAGTCTGTGGGTTATGAATGCCGTATGAACCTGTCTTAGATGACAGTCCATCAGGCCACTATGAGGTCT
>NW_024603604.1:0-1769 GCF_018296145.1 Oncorhynchus tshawytscha | reverse complement strand
TATGCTGATAAAGCGTGTTTACAATTTGTTTGAAATCGAGGATTTAGGCCTGTTTAATTAATATTAACTGTTAAACATTTTACTGTCACAACCAGGTCAATATGTGTTTCATGAATTGGACAGATAGCCAAGATGTATAAATCATAGCCAAAACAATTTCAAAGTTTTCCAATAGGGCCAAACATTCTCCCTATTCCCACTAAAACCATGTTATTTTTGCGTTAATGAAGATGTTTACAGTAATTTAATTGTAATTCACTTTTAATGAACTAACAATTAATTTAGCAATTTGATATAGGCTAAGATCAAAGTCATAAATGCAACATGCTACAATTTCAACAATTTTACTGAGTTATAAGTTCATATAAGGAAATCAGTCAATTTAAATAAATAAATTAGGCCCTAATCTATGGATTTCACATGACTGGGCATAGGCCCACCCACTGGGGAGCCAGGTCCAGCCAATAAGAATGAGTTTTTCTCCACAAAGGGGCTGTATCCTCAGCTGTCCCGGTGGCTGATCTCAGACAATCCCACAGGTGAAGAAGTCAGATGTGGAGGTCCTGTGCTGGCGTGGTTACAGGTGGTCTGCGGTTGTAAGGCCTATTTGACATACTGCCAAATTCTCTAAAACCACGTTGGAGGTGGCTTATTGTTGATATATTTACATTCAATTATCTGGCAATAGCTCTAGTGGCCATTAATGCAGTCAGCATGCCAATTATAAACTCCCTCAACTTGATTCATCTGAGGTATTTTGTAGTGTGATAAAATTGCTCATTTTTAGAGTGGCTCTGTATTGTCCCCAGGACAATGTGCACCGGTGTAATGAACATGCTGTTTAATCAGCTTCTTGAAATGCCACACCTGTCAGGTGGATGCATTATTTCAGCACAACATTGGAGAGAAATAAGCTTTTTGTGAGTATGGAACATTTCTGGGGTCTTTTATTTCAGCTCATGAAACATGGGACCAACACTTTACATGTTGCGCTAATATTTTTGTTCAGTATACTGTACATGTCTCTCTGTTGTGTTACAATACTGTAATGTGAAGTAATGGGTCCTAGGTGTAGCTGGTGTAGAGAGTCAGGCGCAGGACAGCAGATATGAGTAATCAATGTATTTTTGCTCAAAATGTCAAATAAGCAAAGTAAAAAATACACGCACACCATGACAGACCGAAAGTACAATAAACAATTGGGATAAATAAAACCAGTTGGGAACAGAGGGTTAAATAATGAACAGGTAATTGTGGGATTGAAATCAGGTGTGTACAACAAAGACAAAACAAATGGAAAATGAAAAGTGGATTGGCGGTGGCTAGAAGGCCGGTGACGTCGACTAACGAACACAGCCCGAACAAGGAGAGGGACCAACTTCGGGGAAAGTCGTGACACAGTGACAACCATAAGGGTGAGTGTTATACACTGTTATAACTCTAAAACACACTATTATCATGGATATAACAAATTGATACCCCCATACAATCCAATGAGACATTTTGACAAAACTGGTTTTATTCCACACTGCTTTTTACATGCTTGTCTTCTTCATTGGTCCTTTCTCGATGAGCTGGTTTCCTGTAAAAGGTTGCTATGTCAGCAGCATAAATATCAACAGTGGACAAAAAGATTAATGTTGGTGTTTATCACTAATGTCTAATGTAGGAAAAAGGACACAATTGTAGAATGACTGAATAGTGTTCTGGTGCAACTGTGATGCCCTTTTGATTGTTGTCAACGATTGGGTGCAGAGATGTAGCAGAGT
>NW_024603603.1:0-1769 GCF_018296145.1 Oncorhynchus tshawytscha | reverse complement strand
CCTTTACCCTAATTCCCATGTCTGTTATTGCAATTATCTGCCGTGTTTTTCTAATTCAATCTGCTTCAGACATAAAAGCAGAAACTGATTCTAAGTTTATACGATGGAAGAAAGAGCAACATCAGATAAATTAAGATTTTCAAAAAGAGAATCAAAAAAAGATGAAGGACACAAGAGCAACATGAGATACATAAAGATTTTAAAGAAGAAAATGAAAAAGAAGACTAAAATACAAGGGAGTGCAGACGCTCTAGGTAACTGACGAGAAAGTGTGAATAGTTTGCCATAGCTAGGTAGCTAGGTTGTGATGGTCTGTGCGACGACCAAGCAGTCCATTTTAACAGTGGGTACTGTGGCCGAGCTGTCCAGAGAACTGGATTTAAGGACCCAGTCTTTCGGAGGTGTCGGTTTAAAGTCCACCGCTGCAACTTTTTCTCAACAGAAAACTGTAATTTTTCTTTTGGAAAAGTTTTATTGGCACAATTCCTTTAAAAGGCTCATACATTTTTTACATCATTTATACACATAAAAACGGCAACAAAGCATAAAACACAGCATTTGAAAGTTACATTTAAATTTGTTAAAAAGTACATGTTGTTAAAACCAATGAGAACAACCATTAATAAAAGTACTTTCCTTGTAAAAACATCAAATCTGTAAAGCCATTTAAAATGTGTACTAATGATCTAACAAAGGTAAAACATTTTTAAGACATGAAAAACATGTTAAAAAGCCACTTTGTTAAAACCTCTTAAGCTTCCCCCTACTTTTTCGGAAATTCTGTTAAAAATCGCGCAACATTTTGACGTCCTACTCAGGCCAGGAATATAGTATATGCATATGATTAGTATGTGTGGATAGAAAACACTCAGACGTTTCCAAAACTGTTTAAATCACGGCTGTGACTATAACAGAACGTCTGTTTCATCGAAAAGCGCAGGAAAATCTGATCACTGGAGATGGAAAAAAAGTATCCATGCGCCACTCCATGAATTGTTAAGGTGAACCGTAATATATTAGGCCAAGCTTGCAGTACCTACAGCTACCACAGGATCTATAGAGTCTCCTCATTTGAATCTGAATTGATTCTTGGTAGATCCGCCCAAAGGGGAACCGATTCTCTCCGACCACCGACCGAGGCATTGTCTGCCTTTTTCTCCGGACATTTTTCCACACGGCAGGCTATCGAATTTACATCGCCTCCTGATGATTTTTATAGCTTATTAACGTGTAGTTATACCTAAAGTTGCATTAGAAAGGTATTTCGAAGTGTTTTGTAAAAGTTTATCGTCGAATTTTTTAACTTTTAAAAAATGACGTTACGTTATGAAACGCTCTTTTTTCCGTTTTCCACACAGTCTTCATAGATCGATATCTAGGCTATATATGGACCGATTTAATCCAAAAAAGACCCAGTATTGATTATGGGACATCAAGGTGTGCAAAGAAAAGATGGTCAAAAGGTAATTAATGTTTTATATTTTATTGTGCGGTTTGTGTAGCGCCGACTATGCTAATTCTTTTGTTTACATCCCCTCTGGGTCTTTTTGGGGTGTTGCATGCTATCAGATAATAGCTTCTCATGCTTTCGCCGAAAAGCATTTTTAAAAATCTGACACGGTGGCTAGATTCACAATGACTGTAGCTTTATTTTAATACCAAACATGTGTATTTTAATGAACGTTTGCGTTTTAACTAATACCATTAGCATATAGCGTCGCATGTGCATTTCTAGAGCTCTAGGTGAGACGTCTGCGTCTCAAGTAAGC
>NW_024603602.1:0-1768 GCF_018296145.1 Oncorhynchus tshawytscha | reverse complement strand
GGAACAGCAGGTAGCCTAGTGGTAACAGCAGGTAGCCTAGTGGTTAGAGCGTTGGGCCAGTAAACAGCAGGTAGCCTAGTGGTTGGCGTTGGGCCCAGTAAACAGCAGGTAGCCTAGTGGTTGGTAGAGCGTTGGGCAGTAAACAGCAGGTAGCCTAGTGGTTGGAGGCGTTGGGCAGCAAACAGCAGGTAGCCTAGTGGTTGAGCGTTGGGCAGTAAACAGCAGGTAGCCTAGTGGTTAGAGCGTTGGAGCCAGTAACCAGCAGGTAGCCTAGTGGTTAGAGCGTTGGGGCCAGTAACCAGCAGGTAGCCTAGTGGTTAGAGAGTTGGGCCAGTAAACCAGCAGGTAGCCTAGTGGTTAGAGCGTTGGGCCAGTAACCAGCAGGTAGCCTAGTGGTTAGAGTGTTGGGCCAGTAACCAGCAGGTAGCCTAGTGGTTAGAGCGTTGGGCCAGTAAATCAGCAGGTAGCCTAGTGGTTAGAGCGTTGGGCCAGTAACCAGCAGGTAGCCTAGTGGTTAGAGCGTTGGGCCAGTAACCAGCAGGTAGCCTAGTGGTTAGAGCGTTGGGCCAGTAACCAGCAGGTAGCCCTATGTGGTTAGAAGTTGGGCCAAGTAACCAGCAGGTAGCCTAGTGGTTAGAGCGTTGGGCCAGTAACCAGCAGGTAGCCTAGTGGTTAGAGCGTTGGGCCAGTAACCAGCAGGTAGCCTAGTGGTTAGAGAGTTGGGCCAGCAACCAGGTAGCCTAGTGGTTAGAGCGTTGGGCCAGTAACCAGCAGGTAGCCTAGTGGTTAGAGAGTTGGGCCAGTAACCAGCAGGTAGCCCTAGTGGTTAGAGAGTTGGGCCAGTAGCAGCAGGTAGCCTAGTGGTTAGAGCGTTGGGCCAGTAACCAGCAGGTAGCCTAGTGGTTAGAGAGTTGGGCCAGTAACCAGCAGGTAGCCTAGTGTTTAGAGCGTTGGGCCAGTAACCAGCAGGTAGCCTAGTGGTTAGAGAGTTGGGCCAGTAACCAGCAGGTAGCCTAGTGGTTAGAGCGTTGGGCCAGTAACCAGCAGGTAGCCTAGTGGTTAGGAGAGTTGGGCCAGTAACCAGCAGGTAGCCTAGTGGCCAGAGCGTTGGGCCAGTAACCAGCAGGTAGCCTAGTGGTTAGAGCGTTGGGCCAGTAACCAGCAGGTAGCCTAGTGGTTAGAGCGTTGGGCCAGTAACCAGCAGGTAGCCTAGTGGTTAGAGCTTGGGCCAGTAACCAGCAGGTAGCCTAGTGGCCAGAGCGTTGGGCCAGTAACCAGCAGGTAGCCTAGTGGATAGAGCGTTGGGCCCAGCAACCAGCAGGTAGCCTGTGGTTAGAGCGTTGGGCCAGTAACCAGCAGGTAGCATAGTGGTTAGAGAGTTGGGCCAGTAACAACAGGTAGCATAGTGGTTAGAGTTGGGCCAGTAACCAGCAGGTAGCCTAGTGGTTAGAGCGTTGGGCCAGTAACCAGCAGGTAGCCTAGTGGTTCCCAGAGCGTTGGGCCAGTAACCAGCAGGTAGCCTAGTGGTTAGAGCGTTAGACCGTAGCTCAGCAGGTAGCCTAGTGGTTAGAGCGTTGGGCCAGTAACCAGCAGGTAGCCTAGTGATTTAGGCGTTGAGCAGTAACCAGCAGGTAGCCTAGTGGGTTGTGGTTGGGCCAGTAACCAGCCAGGTAGCCTAGTGGTTAGAGCGTTGGGCCAGTAACCAACAGGTAGCCTGAGTGTTTAGAGCGTTGGGCCAGTAACCAGCAGGTAGCCTAGTGGTTAGAGC
>NW_024603601.1:0-1765 GCF_018296145.1 Oncorhynchus tshawytscha | reverse complement strand
TTACAGCTCATGAGGTGTCCTAAATATCTGCCAACTAGATGAATGAAGAGGCTTTAATGCATAACTTTAATTTATACCCATAAGAGTAGGACTAAAATGTCTTTATTCTCAACAGTTATAACACCCACATTTATACTCTGAGACGCTTTGTGTATATGGACCCAGATCTCAAAAAACTGTTTACAAAAGGAATATGTTTTGTTTTACATAATAAGAAATGAATATTACTGATGTAACTTTAAAGACTGGGTTTAGTCTATTGTGTGGCACTGCTCATGTTCATCCACGTTCGGTGTGGCGCCAAGCATATTGTCACGTTACGCGCAGAGTGGGCTGATCTTGGGGAATAATGATGGAGTTCACTACATTGTTGACACCAAAGTTTATTGTTCAAATTGTTTTTTTCTTTACGGTCAGGGACAGTATGAGTGTAGCCAGATCCTTTTCACTCTCTATCCTTGTTTCAATTTGTGGTTCACCGGATTCATCATCGAGACGAGGGACAGACGAACGACCTGCTAACTAACCAAGCTAGTCGGTACAGCTCGGTAAGCTAGCTAGCTACTCTACCAGCAGCATCCTAGTTACCATAGCTACCACTACATCATCAGTCGTTACAGCTAGGTAAGCTAGCTAGCTACTCTACCAGCAGCATCCTAGTTACCATAGCTACCACTACATCATCAGTCGTTACAGCTAGGTAAGCTAGCTAGCTACTCTACCAGCAGCATCCTAGTTACCATAGCTACCACTACATCATCACCGGCTGTCTGCATTTCTTGTGGACCGATGGAGCTCCCCGGTTGTTTCTTCCACCTGTTAAATCCCGGTGAGGCTTCTCCCTCTCTCGTTGACGGATGCTGGCTACCTCTGTCCGGTTCTCCTCTCTTCACTAGATGGACGGTAACTTTAGTGTTTAACCCCTTCTGTGTCCAAGGACCGAACCTTTGAATATTGTTTTCGGGGCGCCTCAAGGAGGCTGGACACATGACATTTTTAACAATGCGTTTTTTTTCTGATAAAAACATGTTAATTGCATCCCCCATTTAGTCCAGTTTCATAATATTACCTTATGTCCCTAGTTAGGTAATCATGAACAAAATTCTACCTCAGATTATGAGCCTAGCAAGTTTCACAAATGAGTGATGTAGTACCACAGAAGGCCACAGGGAGGAGAAAGAGAAATTTCAACCCATATGGTCTTTGGCCTTAAAAACAACAAACCTAAAAATCAATCAAACGTATTTATAAAGCATATGTCACAAAGTACTATACAGAAACTCTTTCTATCTAATTCCCTCTCTCTCTCTCTCCCTCCTCCTCACATCCATATGACAGCAAGGAGGAAGATATCAAATGTATTTATAAAGCCCTTTTTACATCAGCATCTAACCCTACGTATTACCTATTTTAGCATTAACCCCTAACCCCAAATCTAGGATAGGGTAGCCTAGAACTCTTTTAGAAACTATTTTAGTAATAACATTATGTTAGTGAATACCATTATAATTTGTTATTTTATTATATTTATTATTGCAGGGCAGAACACTTGATAAACAAGCCACATTAGTTGTATTTTTCAATTGTGGTTTGAACTGGGTGATCAAGTAAACTCTATGTGAACGTCCAGCAACTGGCGTGGGTAGATGGGGCAGGTTTGAGACTGATCTAAGGAATTATTAACAAGAAAAATACTCTTTATTTCTCAGCTGCATCACCAATGTCTGTACATGAATTAAGAACGTCTAATTGCTAAATTTCCAAT
>NW_024603600.1:0-1765 GCF_018296145.1 Oncorhynchus tshawytscha | reverse complement strand
ATAATATAATATAGACAGTTAATCTAGCTGGTCTGTCATATTTTAATAGGGACAGTAGATCTAGCTGGTCTGTCATATTATAATAGAGACAGTAGATCTAGCTGGTCTGTCATATTTTAATAGAGACAGTAGATCTAGCTGGTCTGTCATAATATAATAGAGACAGTAGATCTAGCTGGTCTGTCATACTATAATAGAGACAGTAGATCTAGCTGGTCTGTCATAATATAATAGAGACAGTAGATCAAATCAAATCAAATTTTATTTGTCACATACACATGGTTAGCAGATGTTAATGCGAGTGTAGCGAAATGCTTGTGCTTCTAGTTCCGACAATGCAGTAATAACGAGCAAGTAATCTAACTAACAATTCCAAAAAAAACTACTGTCTTATACACAGTGTAAGGGGATAAAGAATATGTACATAAGGATATATGAATGAGTGATGGTACAGAGCAGCATAGGCAAGATACAGTAGATGATATCGAGTACAGTATATACATATGAGATAAGTATGTAAACCAAGTGGCATAGTTAAAGTGGCTAGTGATACATGTATTATATAAGGATGCAGTCGATGATATAGAGTACAGTATCAACGTATGCATATGAGATGAACAATGTAGGGTAAGTAACATTATATAAGGTAGCATTGTTTAAAGTGGCTAGTGATATATTTACATAATTTCCCATCAATTCCCGTGATTAAAGTGGCTGGAGTAGAGTCAGTGTCATTGACAGTGTGTTGGCAGTAGCCACTCAATGTTAGTGGTGGCTGTTTAACAGTCTGATGGCCTTGAGATAGAAGCTGTTTTTCAGTCTCTCGGTCCCAGCTTTGATGCACCTGTACTGACCTCGCCTTCTGGATGACAGCGGGGTGAACAGGCAGTGGCTCGGGTGGTTGATGTCCTTGATGATCTTTATGGCCTTCCTGTAGCATCGGGTGGTGTAGGGTGTCCTGGAGGGCAGGTAGTTTGCCCCCGGTGATGCGTTGTGCAGACCTCACTACCCTCTGGAGAGCCTTACGGTTGAGGGCGGTGCAGTTGCCATACCAGGCGGTGATACAGCCCGCCAGGATGCTCTCGATTGTGCATCTGTAGAAGTTTGTGAGTGCTTTTGGTGACAAGCCGAATTTCTTCAGCCTCCTGAGGTTGAAGAGGCGCTGCTGCGCCTTCCTCACGATGCTGTCTGTGTGAGTGGACCAATTCAGTTTGTCTGTGATGTGTATGCCGAGGAACTTAAAACTTGCTACCCTCTCCACTACTGTTCCATCGATGTGGATGGGGGGTGTTCCCTCTGCTGTTTCCTGAAGTCCACAATCATCTCCTTAGTTTTGTTGACGTTGAGTGTGAGTTATTGTCCTGACACCACACTCCGAGGGCCCTCACCTCCTCCCTGTAGGCCGTCTGCGTCGTTGTTGGTAATCAAGCCTACCACTGTTGTGTCGTCCGCAAAACTTGATGATTGAGTTGGAGGCGTGCATGGCCACGCAGTCGTGGGTGAACAGGGAGTACAGGAGGGGGCTCAGAAACGCACCCTTGTGGGGCCCCAGTGTTGAGGATCAGCGGGGAGGAGATGTTGTTGCCTGCCCTCACCACCTGGGGCGGCCCCGTCAGGAAGTCCAGTACCCAGTTGCACAGGGCGGGGCCGAGACCCAGGGTCTCGAGCTTGATGACGAGCTTGGAGGGTACTACTAGAGACAGTAGATCTAGCTGGTCTGTCATAATATAATAGAGACAATAGATTTAGCTTGTCTGTCATATTA
>NW_024603599.1:0-1765 GCF_018296145.1 Oncorhynchus tshawytscha | reverse complement strand
CCTCTTACATAGTCTCACAACATGTTATGCACACCTCTTACATAGTCTCACAACATGTTATGCTTCTTACATAGTCTCTCTTACATAGTCTCACAACATGTTATGCATACTTACCTCTTACACATAGTCTCACAACATGTTATGCATACCTCTTACATAGTCTCACAACATGTTATGCACACCTCTTACATAGTCTCACAACATGTTATGCAGTCTGTTATGCATACCTCTTACATAGTCTCACAACATGTTATGCACACCTCTTACATAGTCTCACAACATGTTATGCACACCTCTTACATAGTCTCACAACATGTTATGCACACCTTCTTACATAGTCTCACAACATGTTATGCACACCTCTTACATAGTCTCACAACATGTTATGCACACCTCTTACATAGTCTCACAACATGTTATGCACACCTCTTACATAGTCTCACAACATGTTATGCACACCTCTTACATAGTCTCACAACATGTTATGCACACCTCTTACATAGTCTCACAACATGTTATGCACACCTCTTACATAGTCTCACAACATGTTATGCACACCTCTTACATAGTCTCACAACATGTTATGCACACCTCTTACATAGTCTCACAACATGTTATGCACACCTCTTACATAGTCTCACAACATGTTATGCACACCTCTTACATAGTCTCACAACATGTTATGCACACCTCTTACATAGTCTCACAACATGTTATGCACACCTCTTACATAGTCTCACAACATGTTATGCACACTTACATCTCACAACATGTTATGCACACCTCTTACATAGTCTCACAACATGTTATGCACACCTCTTACATAGTCTCACAACATGTTATGCACACCTCTTACATAGTCTCACAACATGTTATGCATACCTCTTACATAGTCTCACAACATGTTATGCATACCTCTTACATAGTCTCACAACATGTTATGCATACTTCTACTTCTTACATAGTCTCACAACATGTTATGCACACCTCTTACATAGTCTCACAACATGTTATGCACACCTCTTACATAGTCTCACAACATGTTATGCACACCTCTTACATAGTCTCACAACATGTTATGCACACCTCTTACATAGTCTCACAACATGTTATGCACACCTCTTACATAGTCTCACAACATGTTATGCACACCTCTTACATAGTCTCACAACATGTTATGCACACCTCTTACATAGTCTCACAACATGTTATGCACACCTCTTACATAGTCTCACAACATGTTATGCACACCTCTTACATAGTCTCACAACATGTTATGCACACACCTCTTACATAGTCTCACAACATGTTATGCACACCTCTTACATAGTCTCACAACATGTTATGCACACCTCTTACATAGTCTCACAACATGTTATGCACACCTCTTACATAGTCTCACAACATGTTATGCACACCTCTTACATAGTCTCACAACATGTTATGCACACCTCTTACATAGTCTCACAACATGTTATGCACACCTCTTACATAGTCTCACAACATGTTATGCACACCTCTTACATAGTCTCACAACATGTTATGCACACCTCTTACATAGTCTCACAACATGTTATGCACACCTCTTACATAGTCTCACAACATGTTATGCACACCTCTTACATAGTCTCACAACATGTTATGCACACCTCTTACATAGTCTCACAACATGTTATGCACACCTCTTACATAGTCTCACAACATGTTATGCACACCTCTTACATAGTCTCACAACATGTTATGCACACACTCTTACATAGTCTCA
>NW_024603598.1:0-1763 GCF_018296145.1 Oncorhynchus tshawytscha | reverse complement strand
ACCTTAAGGGAACATTTCGGCATTTGCCGTATGGTTAGTGAGAAAGTCCACATTGCAAATGTACGGTCCCTTACTAGACGTCCGAAAACGTTTTTAAAATTCGCGGACGGCGTCGGGCCGAGCGGCAGGGCCGGACCTACCAGGAAGTCATCAAATGAACTTTGTCGGACATTCGGTTTCCGTTTCACAAAAAAAATAAGATTTTGGTCATTTTTCCACTGTCCCAGAATATCCCACAGGGGGGCATAAGCAATCATATTGCTATCGGACAAAACATCACGATTCACGACGGGGCCTATTCGAAAACTGAAAATATTTCTTTGGCCGAAACCTCTGGGTGAGCCG
This sequence comes from Oncorhynchus tshawytscha, assembly GCF_018296145.1. Lineage (NCBI taxonomy): Eukaryota > Metazoa > Chordata > Actinopteri > Salmoniformes > Salmonidae > Oncorhynchus > Oncorhynchus tshawytscha. The sequence goes on along the minus strand of NW_024603598.1, from coordinate 1,418 downwards.
TAGGTTTGGCATAGACAAGAGCATCCCGAACAAGATGGTCCAGCCCTCTAACGGTTGAGTTATGGCCATTTATCTGGGATTAAAGGTCCAAAATGAAAATAGAGAAATTATTTTTCCACTTCATGTCAAAAGTCAAGGAGCCTCCGGTGTCAATAAAAAAAGAACCAGCCATTTTATCTATCGTCATTTTAAAAAATCGTACAATGACAGATTGGTGATGTTCACGATAGGTGTTTTTTTTTCAACGGTTGCAGATCCAGTTGCAGGGTGTTCTTACGAATCTTTTAAATTAAAAGCTGCGGAGCTCTGCGAGATTTCTGTGATTTTCTATGATTTTCTGAAATAGCACAAACTCACTAAACCCTGTAAATAACTTTCAGTTCTTAACGTAAAGACTTAAAACTCAGGACTGTAAAGGCATGCCCCAATCAGGATATGGGTTTATTTATAGCTTCCTGTGCCAAACTGGAAGTGCCTTAAATGATGTCATAGTGGCAGTTTCCAAGGGTTAAAAGGTCAGATCTTTTTCAAAACTTCATATGTGTGATTAGGCAATCCCCATAAACTGTAAGTCAGTCATTTCTCCCAACAGATGTCAAAGAAAAGCTCTCAACAATGCACGTGCATTTGCAATATGATTCTATAGTGAAAAAACACCACCAAATGGACATGATGAAATCAACACAACGAGTGATGGAAAGGAACAACTATCACTGCTTTCCTGACCATCCTGTGTTCATCAGGCCAGTCAATTTTGCATTTTTGAGCATGTCAAATTTCATATGGTAAATGCCCATTGAACCATATTGCAAATGCACGTGCACTTGCAATATGATTGTATGTGAACATGTCACAAAATGGACAGGATGAAGTCAACACAACGAGGCGATGGAAAGGAGCAACTATCACTGCCAGGCCATCCCGAGTTCATCTGGCCAGTCAATTTTTGCATTTCTGCATGATTTTTGAGCATGTCAAATTTCATATGGTAAATGCCCATTGAACCATATTGCAAATGCGTGCACTTGCAATATGATTGTATGTGAAAAACATCACCAAATGGACATGATGAAATCAACACAACGAGTGATGGAAAGGAACAACTATCACCCGGCCATCCTGTGTTCCCATAGCGGGCAGTAATATCCTAATGACCGGTAAATGCATTTAGACATATTTTTAATTTTTGGGTTACCGGGTGCACAACAATCAGTATCCATCGCCAATATTTTAAACAGTCCACAAAGCACTCAGGACGGCCCTGACAGAGAGAGGGCCGTAGTAGGGTGCTTCCATATCCCGGCATTAATTTGAGAATGACCCTTAAATGCATTTAGGACCATATTTTAATTTTTGGGTTCCCAGGTGCACCCACTTTATTTTGGGTTCCCAGGTGCACCCACTTTATTTTGGGTTCC
>NW_024603597.1:0-1763 GCF_018296145.1 Oncorhynchus tshawytscha | reverse complement strand
TGGAAGATGAAGATGATGTTATTGAGGAAACAGAGGAAGAACCTTTTAGAGAGGAAGAGGATGCTGTCTCATTAAAGGTGAAGGAGGAAGACGTCTTGGGAGTGAAAGAGGAGACAGAATATCAGATTAACACCAGTGAGTACTGTCTTAAACAGGGACACAAACTATGCCGTTGTTGAACTAATGTGTGGTTTTAAAGGGGCATTCTACTGAATTTCTACACTTGAATATGTCGTTCAGTACTGTAGGAATTGTTGAAGTTTCAGTTTGGTAGATATATTTCTGGGACTTTCAAATTAGATTTATTGAATTATCCATGTGGTCTACATTAAAGTGCACCTCATCTAATACAACAGGCTTTAAAAATTCAATATTGGAGCATAATTTTTACTTATATCAAAGGGATGCAAAAGGCACCCATTTTGTGGAACTACCCTTTTCCATTTGCATTTTAGGCCCTGTTCACAAAGGAGAGATACATGACTATGGTGGATCCTCTGGGAAGAAGCCTCAACAACATCCTGATGCTGACGAGTCCGAGAAGAGTCTCTCCGGATCAGAACACCAGATGGTACAGCTTGGTCTGGTCTAGCATACAGCTTGCTCTATCGGGGGCTGGGCTGGGTTTCTGTAGAGCACTTCATGACAACAGTGACATCAGCATCCATAATGATATGTGTCTGTGTCCCCTCTTTATGGTTACCAGGACAACGCTAGGCCTTCATCCCTCCCAGAGTCCCCGTGTCATGCCTCTCCCGGTAGCACCTTACTACTGGGTATGAAGAGGTTGTCTGTGCTGCTGGTGGACTGCAGGAAAACAACAGGGCTGAGTGGAACTGTGAGAGGAGGAGAAGAGATGAAAGGATCAGATTTGACACATCAAAGTAAGTGCTGTAGTTTAGTTTGAACAAATACAATAGATCTGCCCACTGGTATCTGTTACCAGGACAACCAGTTAGTTGACAGGAAGATAGACTGGTGGATATGGATGTTATGAATATCATAACACTGAAAAAGGATTCTGCCAATGAAAAGAGAGAAACCAATAGACCATATAAAACCTTGATGAAAGTTAGCTTTAGAGAGAGACCATATAAAACCTTGATGAAAGTTAGCTTTGGAGAGAAAGTTTCAAGATGATCCAATGTAAGGGGCTTGTTTTACAAAACCTTTTCCTGAGAACGTTATGGATGTTACATTGCCTGTCCCAGTCAAACTCCTATCTTTACAAGACTCTAGAACAGGCAAGCAAAACTCCTGACAGCAGACTTGCCGTCGGGAGCCCCGGGACATTTCCTGGTGGCCCGAGGGTCGTTTTGGCCTGAGGGTCGTTTTGGCCTGAGGGTCGTTTTGGCCTGAGGGTCGTTTTGGCCTGAGGGTCGTTTTGGCCTGCCATGAATGGTCAACTTGACCAGCGTTAATATAGCGAGCAGAATCCATGCATCAGGCACGACTCTCACGCTCTCGTTGCAGTGTCCACGTGCCAAAAAGGACATCGGGTCTCTCCAATTTTTCCCTGCAATGTATTAATGTAGCCTACTGATACACTAATGATAGTGAGTATGACAAGAGTATTTTCTTTGCAAAGGTGGAGGAAGGAAGGAAGCAGCAGCACTAGAGCTTCAGGTGATCCTGCTGAACTGGAGATGGTGGTCAGTTCAGAGTCAGACTCAGAGCAGGAACCTTCGGTATAACTTAAGAGCACAAACCTAAACATCTAGGCTTTTTGGGGGATTTTAGATTAATATGTGCTTTATTTATGA
>NW_024603596.1:0-1763 GCF_018296145.1 Oncorhynchus tshawytscha | reverse complement strand
CAGCACAGCCACAATTGGACATCCAGAGTGCATCAAAACATGATTTAGAGCTTGTTTATGGAAAAGTGCTTATTTCTGTATTTCCATGTTGCAACTTGCTGAAAACAGTCCACAATGTTCATGCATCAAAACATGATTTAGAGCTTGTCTATGGAAAAGTGCTTATTTCTGTATTTCCATGTTGCAACTTGCTGAAAACTGTCCACAATGTTCATTTCATCTTAAATAGACAGCACAGCCACAATTGGACATCCAGAGTGCATCAAAACATGATTTAGAGCTTGTTTATGGAAAAGTGCTTATTTCTGTATTTCCATGTTGCAACTTCCTGAAAACAGTCCACAATGTTCATTTCATCTTAAATAGACAGCACAGCCACAATTGGACATCCAGAGTGCATCAAAACATGATTTAGAGCTTGTTTATGGAAAAGTGCTTATGGAAAAAACAGTGTTCTTTCATCTTAGCAACCATTGGACATCCAGTGCATTTTTAGAGCCATGTTGCATGTTGCAACTTGCTGAAAACTGTCCACAATGTTCATTTCATCTTAAATAGACAGCACAGCCACAATTGGACATCCAGAGTGCATCAAAACATGATTTAGAGCTTGTTTATGGAAAAGTGCTTATTTCTGTATTTCCATGTTGCAACTTGCTGAAAACTGTCCACAATGTTCATTTCATCTTAAATAGACAGCACAGCCACAATTGGACATCCAGAGTGCATCAAAACATGATTTAGAGCTTGTTTATGGAAAAGTGCTTATTTCTGTATTTCCATGTTGCAACTTGCTGAAAACTGTCCACAATGTTCATTTCATCTTAAATAGACAGCACAGCCACAATTGGACATCCAGAGTGCATCAAAACATGATTTAGAGCTTGTTTATGGAAAAGTGCTTATTTCTGTATTTCCATGTTGCAACTTGCTGAAAACTGTCCACAATGTTCATTTCATCTTAAATAGACAGCACAGCCACAATTGGACATCCAGAGTGCATCAAAACATGATTTAGAGCTTGTTTATGGAAAAGTGCTTATTTCTGTATTTCCATGTTGCAACTTCCTGAAAACAGTCCACAATGTTCATTTCATCTTAAATAGACAGCACAGCCACAATTTGGACATCCAGAATGCATCAAACATGATTTAGAGCTTGTTTATGGAAAAGTGCTTATGTCTGTATTTCCATGTTGCAACTTGCTGAAAACAGTCCACAATGTTCATTTCATCTCATAGCAACCATTGGACATCCAGAGTGCATCAAAACATGATTTAGAGCTTGTCTATGGAAAAGTGCTTATTTCTGTATTTCCATGTTGCAACTTGCTGAAAACTGTCCACAATGTTCATTTCATCTTAAATAGACAGCACAGCCACAATTGGACATCCAGAGTGCATCAAAACATGATTTAGAGCTTGTTTATGGAAAAGTGCTTATTTCTGTATTTCCATGTTGCAACTTGCTGAAAACAGTCCACAATGTTCATTTCATCTCAAATAGACAGCATAGCCACAATTGGACATCCAGAGTGAATCAAAACATGATTTAGAGCTTGTTTATGGAAAAGTGCTTATTTCTGTATTTCCATGTTGCAACTTCCTGAAAACAGTCCACAATGTTCATTTCATCTTAAATAGACAGCACAGCCACAATTTGGACATCCAGAATGCATCAAACATGATTTAGAGCTTGTTTATGGAAAAGTGCTTATGTCTGTATTTCCATGTTGCAACTTGGAAAACAGTCCACAATGTTCA
>NW_024603595.1:0-1761 GCF_018296145.1 Oncorhynchus tshawytscha | reverse complement strand
GAAGGTGTTCCTAATGTTTGGTATACTCAAGGTATGTTGACCCTAATCCCTATCTAGTGCACCACCTTTGGCCAGATCCATATGGAGCCACATGAGGCTCTGACAAAAATAGTGCACTAATGACTAGGGTGTTATGAGATTTGACCAATGGCCATCATCTCATCTGTCACCAACTTCATCACAGAAACCTAGAAGTCCTGGCAAATTGTGCTGTGTCCCAAATGGACCCCTATTCCCTATGCTATGCACTACTCTTGACCATTAGGCTGTGGTGAAATTTAGTGGACTATATAGATGATAGTACCATTTAGACGCAGGCCTGTGCCTCATTGAAACATGTATGCATATCCCATCAGATGCTGGACATGTAATCTGTGCATATTTTACACCAATATCTCCTCTAAACCCACAGGGAGAGAGATGAGGCGGCCCTATTGAATTATTCAGAGCTTCTCCATTTCAATATCTGGAATGCTGTTTATTTCTATTCCTCAGGCTGAACAGGATTCGCCGGCAGAGGTTGGCAACTTTCCACGAGGTGAATCTTTTAAAACTGTCCTCATCAGGGTTAAAACCTAGCTGAGGTGAAATGTCACACACGCACCCACACACACAAAAGCAGAGCCTCAGCATGTTCTCTGTCTATCTGTCTGATGTACTGAAGAGAGCAGAGACATCAAATGTTCTCAGACTCAGAGATATGCTCTCTTGAAAGCACTCTTTCTGATCTAGATGTGAAGTTCATATGGGCCCAGACAGTGTTAAATAGTGCAGAATACTGCATAAATAGTGCAGACTGTATAAGGCCTTGCAGCTCAGCTCACTCTCTTCCACTTTCTATCTTCTGCCCCTCTCTCCTCCTACATCTCCTGCATCTCTGTCTATCTCCTGCATCTCTGTCTATCTCTGCATCTCTGTCTATCTCCTGCATATCTCTGTCTATCTCCTGCATATCTCTGTCTATCTCCTGCATATCTCTGTCTATCTCCCTGCATATCTCTGTCTATCTCCTGCATATCTCTGTCTATCTCCTGCATATCTCTGTCTATCTCCTGCATATCTCTGTCTATCTCCTGCATATCTCTGTCTATCTCCTGCATATCTCTGTCTATCTCCTGCATATCTCTGTCTATCTCCTGCATATCTCTGTCTATCTCCTGCATATCTCTGTCTATCTCCTGCATATCTCTGTCTATCTCCTGCATATCTCTGTCTATCTCCTGCATATCTCTGTCTATCTCCTGCATATCTCTGTCTATCTCCTACATATCTCTGTCTATCTCCTGCATCTCTGTCTATCTCCTGCATATCTCTGTCTCTCTCCTATCTCTGTCCTGCATATCTCTGTCTATCTCCTGCATATCTCTGTCTGACTCCTGCATATCTCTGTCTATCTCCTGCATATCTTCTGTCTATCTCTCCTCCTCTGTCTATATTCTGTCTATCTCCTTGCATATCTCTGTCTCTCTCCTACATATCTCTGTCTATCTCCTACATCTCTGTCTCTCTCCTACATATCTCTGTCTCTCTCCTGCTATATCTCTGTCTATCTCCCTACATATCTCTGTCTCTCTCCTGCATATCTCTGTCTATCTCCTACATATCTCTGTCTCTCTCCTGCATATCTCTGTCTATCTCCTGCATATCTCTGTCTCTCCCTACATATTCTGTCTATCTCCTGCATATCTCTGTCTCTCTCCTGCATATCTCTGTCTATCTCCTGCATATCTCTGTCTATCTCCTGCATATCTCTGTCTATCT
>NW_024603594.1:0-1760 GCF_018296145.1 Oncorhynchus tshawytscha | reverse complement strand
TCTGGATGTCCACTTTTAGCGTGCTGTTTATTTGAGATGAACTGAACATTGTAGATAGTTTTCAGCAAGTTGCAACATGGAAATACAGAAATGAGCACTTTCCATGAACAAGCTCTAAATCATGTTTGATGCACTCTGGGTGTCCAATTTTTGCTGTGCTGTCTATTTGAGATGAACTGAACATTGCAGATAGTTTTCAGCAAGTTGCAACATGGAAATACAGAAATAAGCACTTTTCCATAAACAAGCTCTAAATTCATGTTTGTTGCACTCTGGATGTCCAATTTTTGCTGTGCTGTCTATTTGAGATGAACTGAACATTGTAGATAGTTTTCAGCAAGTTGCAACATGGAAATACAGAAATAAGCACTTTTCCATAAACAAGCTCTAAATTCATGTTTGTTGCACTCTGGATGTCCAATTTTTGCTGTGCTGTCTATTTGAGATGAACTGAACATTGCAGATAGTTTTCAGCAAGTTGCAACATGGAAATACAGAAATAAGCACTTTTCCATAAACAAGCTCTAAATCATGTTTGTTGCACTCTGGATGTCCAATTTTTGCTGTGCTGTCTATTTGAGATGAACTGAACATTGTAGATAGTTTTCAGCAAGTTGCAACATGGAAATACAGAAATAAGCACTTTTCCATAAACAAGCTCTAAATCATGTTTGTTGCACTCTGGATGTCCAATTTTTGCTGTGCTGTCTATTTGAGATGAACTGAACATTGTAGATAGTTTTCAGCAAGTTGCAACATGGAAATACAGAAATAAGCACTTTTCCATAAACAAGCTCTAAATCATGTTTGTTGCACTCTGGATGTCCAATTTTTGCTGTGCTGTTTATTTGAGATGAACTGAACATTGTAGATAGTTTTCAGCAAGTTGCAACATGGAAATACAGAAATGAGCACTTTCCATAAACAAGCTCTAAATCATGTTTGATGCACTCTGGATGTCCAATTTTTGCTGTGCTGTCTATTTGAGATGAACTGAACATTGCAGATAGTTTTCAGCAAGTTGCAACATGGAAATACAGAAATAAGCACTTTTCCATAAACAAGCTCTAAATCATGTTTGTTGCACTCTGGATGTCCAATTTTTGCTGTGCTGTTTATTTGAGATGAACTTAACATTGTAGATAGTTTTCAGCAAGTTGCAACATGGAAATACAGAAATAAGCACTTTTCCATAAACAAGCTCTAAATTCATGTTTGTTGCACTCTGGATGTCCAATTTTTGCTGTGCTGTCTATTTGAGATGAACTGAACATTGCAGATAGTTTTCAGCAAGTTGCAACATGGAAATGCAGAGAAATAAGCACTTTTCCATAAACAAGCTCTAAATCATGTTTGTTTGCACTCTGGATGTCCAATTTTTGCTGTGCTGTCTATTTGAGATGAACTGAACATTGTAGACAGTTTTCAGCAAGTTGCAACATGGAAATACAGAAATAAGCACTTTTCCATAAACAAGCTCTAAATCATGTTTGTTGCACTCTGGATGTCCAATTTTTGCTGTGCTGTTTATTTGAGATGAACTTAACATTGTAGATAGTTTTCAGCAAGTTGCAACATGGAAATACAGAAATGAGCACTTTTCCATAAACAAGCTCTAAATCGTGTTTGTTGCACTCTGGATGTCCAATTTTTGCTGTGCTGTTTATTTGAGATGAACTGAACATTGTAGATCGTTTTCAGCAAGTTGCAACATGGAAATACAGAAATAAGCACTTTTCCATAAACAAGCTCTAAATTCA
>NW_024603593.1:0-1759 GCF_018296145.1 Oncorhynchus tshawytscha | reverse complement strand
GAAAAACAAACATAGACTGCCCACCCAACTCACGCCCAGACCATACTAAATAAATACAAAACAAAGGAAATAAAGGTCAGAACGTGACAGTACCCCCCCAAAGGTGCGGACTCCGGCCGCAAAACCTTAACCTATAGGGGGAGGGTCTGGGTGGGCGTCTGTCCGCGGTGGTGGCTTTGGCGCGGGACGTGGACCCCACTTCACCATAGTCTTGGTCCGCCTCATTGTCTGCCTCCGTGGCTTCCTAACCACGGCAACCCTTCTAAATGACCCCACTGGACAGAGGGGCAGTTCGGAACAGAGGGGCGGAAGCTCTGGACAGAGGGGCGGAGGCTCTGGACAGAGGGGCGGAAGCTCTGACTGGCGGCACTGGCGGCTCCTGGCTGACTGGCGGCACTGGCGACTCCTTGCAGACTGGCGGCACTGGCGGCTCCTTGCAGACTGGCGGCACTGGCGGCTCCTTGCAGACTGGCGGCACTGGCGGCTCCTTGCAGACTGGCGGCACTGGCGGCTCCTTGCAGACTGGCGGCACTGGCGGCGCTGGGCAGACTGGCGGCACTGGCGGCGCTGGGCAGACGGGGTGGCTCAGGCGGCGCTGGGCAGACTGACGGCACTGGCGGCACTGGGCAGACGGGTGGCTCAGGCGGCGCTGGGCAGACTGGCGACTCTGATGGCGTTGGGCAGACGGGTAGCTCAGATGGTGCTGGGCAGACTGGCGACTCTGATGGCGCTGGGCAGACGGGAAGCTCCGGCAACGCTGGAGAGGAAGGCTCTGGCAGCGCTGGACTGAGGAGCTCTGGCGCCTCTGGAATGAGGGGCTCTGGCGCACCTGGACTGAGGGGCGGGAGCTCTGGCAGCGCCGGACAGGTGGGAAACTCCGGCTGCGCTGGAGAGGAGGAAGGCTCTAGCAGCGCTGGACCGGCGGGACACACTATAGGCCTGATGCGTGATGCCGGCACTGGTGGTACTGGGCCGAGGACACGCACCTCAGGGCGAGTGCGGGGAGCTGCCACCGGAGGGCTGATGCGTAGAGGTGGCACCGGATAGACCGGACCATGCAGGCGCACTGGAGCTCTTGAGCACCGAGCCTGCCCAACCTTACCTGGTTGAATGCTCCCGGTTGCCCTGCCAGTACGGTGAGGTGGAATAGCCCGCACTGGGCTATACAGGCGAACCGGGGACACCGTGCGCAAGGCTGGTGCCATGTAAGCCGGCCCAAGGAGACGCACTGGAGACCAGATGCGTAGAGCCGGCTTCATGGCACTTGGCTCGATGCTCACTCTTGCCCGGCCGATACGCGGAGCAGGTATGTACCGCACCGGGCTATGCACCCGCACTGGGGACACCGTGCGCTCCATCGCATAACACGGTGTCTGCCCGGTCTCTCTCGCCCTCCGGTAAGCTCAGGAAGTTGGCGCAGGTCTCCTACCTGGCTTCACCATACTTCCTGTGTGCCACCCCCCAAGAAATTTTTGGGGCTGCCTCTCTGGCTTCCTTGCCAGCCGTGTTCCCTCATATCGCCGGCTCCTCTCTCCGGCTGCCTCTGCTCTCCTAGCAGCCTCCACCTGTTCCCATGGAAGGTGATCCTTTCCCGCCAGGATCTCCTCCCATGTGTAGCAACTCTTGCCGTCCAATGCATCGTCCCATGTCCATTCCTCTTTGCGCCGCTGTTGCTGTTGCCCGTTACCACGCCGCTTGGTCCTGTTGTGGTGGTTGATTCTGTCATGGGGTTCTTCCGTTGAAGGGAAGGCGGACCAAA
>NW_024603592.1:0-1757 GCF_018296145.1 Oncorhynchus tshawytscha | reverse complement strand
AAACGAGACGTACAGGAGAGAAGTCTGTGTTGAGATTCAACAGGTTCCCGAGGGACACAAGAACTGAGAACGGCCCCAAGTTCTTCTGCAACCAGTCCACACTGCTGTTAGAGTTGGACACACAGCCAGAGTCTGGAGAGAAGGGGGATTATTAACATACAGACATAAACATCAAAACACAAACATGTGAAAGGCCTAAACCTATCCAAATTTGCAGGTCTACATTGTGTAATGTTTTTATATGTCATCACCAACTATAAAAAATAACAAATAAATGAAAAAACATTGTGATATTCTTGAAAAACGAACCAATCAACAATTCAAAAACAAACATGCAATCAGCTGATGATTACCTGATGTGGGTCGAGACAGGAAGGGGACGACCAGCTCCTTCAGAACCAGCTGCTGCTCCTCTAGGTTCATGTGATCAAACTGGGTTCCAAACTCCTTCACCCTGAAAGTAATATGTGAGTAATGTGTATAAGGACCTAACATTTAGGGGACATAACATTATGAGGACCTAATACCTCCATTATGAGGACCTAATACCTACATTATGAGGACCTAATACCTACATTATGAGGACCTAACACCTCCATTATGAGGACCTAATACCTACATTATGAGGACCTAACACCTAACTTTGTGAGGACCTGACACACTAAGGTCATAAACCCAAATAGTAACCACTTACACAGCTTGGTAAGAGTCACAGCTGAGGTTCTTGGTGCTGAGGCAGTGCAGAAATCCTCCTGATGCAGATGGCAGAAACACTCTCAGACGCCCAGAGAACCACTTCCTGATGACATCACTGTCTCTCAGCTGATCCTCAGTCAGTCTGTTGACCCGGATCTCTCCAATCACATCCAGCGCCTGGGATAGTGCTGGGCCAATCACAGGCTCAGACTGGGGAGAAAGAGATGTGGTTGGTTACTTCAAGGTTTGGAAAACCCTGACCCGATACACCACATACTTACTTGAACTTTAACCTCAAACTAGGCCAACCCTAAACCATTCCTGGCCTTGAACACAATTGTTAATTTTTTATGCTCTATTCGGAAACTCTAGGGCTGAGAAATTGGTTAAGTCGACATTGGTAAGGACACCCGCAATGTTTTCAGAATCAGACGTACCTGGTTGGAGAGAAGGACAAGAGCCTGATCCAGAACTGCAGAAGCTTTAGTGAAGAACAGCTTCCAGGTCTCTTTGGAGTCTGTGTTGTTCTCTGATAGTTTACATTTCAGCAGTGTGACCAGGTTCTCAGCTGTGAGGTCTTTCAGCTGTGGGAAAGATAAGTCCTTTAGCCACTAATACTTCTTCCATACCTCTTCCATTGCACATTGTTTCAACCTTTTAGGGAGTGAGGCAGTCCTAGTCCTTTTGGATGTTTTTTTGACTTTATTGAAGAGATGGTCAAGTGTGGGACAGATTTGAACCGACTCTGACATACATGACACATGTGCCGGGGTCAGCGACTGTAACCGCTCAACCACACGTCACTTTCCACTGTAGTTAACATGAACCACCAGTGAATGTTTATTTATTTATTTTACCTTTATTTAACGAGGCAAGTCAGTTAAGAACAAATGATTATTTTCAATGACGGCCTAGGAACAGTGGGTTTAACTGCCTGTTCAGGGGCAGAACGACAGATTAGTACCCTGTCAGCTCGGGGGTTTGAACTTACAACCTTCCGGTTCCTAGTCCAACACTCTAACCACTATGCTACCCTGCCACCCCAATATAACTAATCCAAA
>NW_024603591.1:0-1756 GCF_018296145.1 Oncorhynchus tshawytscha | reverse complement strand
ATTTAGCAAGTTCAGACTAGCTAGTGTTAGGAGAATGAATTTGTAATTTGTCTTTCAGGGACTCCTGAGAACCAACAAACCAGGATGTTGTCTTGTGAAACAGTGGCTGTAAAGCATCTAGCTGGCTAAAGCATTGACTGCACAATTGTAAGCTTGCCTTGCAATGCAGCTAAAGTAACATGGCTAGCTATTTACTTGCTTGAGTCGGATTAAAAATAACTCTTGCCGCTCTGGGTATGGACCCTAAAACGTAGTTCTGAACTAATATTCATACCAATCAATGAACCTCAAGTCTGAATGGCATTAATGAAGCCTAGAGTAGAATATACCTTTATTGTGCCAAGGATGCAAGACCTATATACACATTTTAGTTAATACCACGTATGAGATTCCCATCTTTTAGCCTGTACATTGAATATATTCACCGATCATGTACTCTTCCTTGGCAAATAAAGGTGTGGTTCTGGTATGACAGACACTTTCAGTCATATCAAACGATGCGGTGTCTGCATGTATGTATTACAATTATACACTTCAGTGTTTACTGCTCCTGGGATATCAATGATTACACATTGTAACTATACAATAGACTAAACATGATTGATTTGTAATTCATATATACAGGAAAAAAACATATGCATATCTAACTCCATTAATCTGAGGACACAGGATAGTATTTCAACCAGTGGAGAATGTGAAACGCTTTATTGAAAGAAGTGCATTTTATTTATAATATTATACGAGTTCAATCTTGGGCGGGCAGGTGGGTAGAGCGTTGGACTAGTAATCAGAAGGTTGCAAGATCAAATCCCTGAGCCGAGAAGGTAAAAATCTGCCCCTGAACAAGGCAGTTCCTAGGCCGTCATTCTTATCTGACATGCCTAGTTAATAAAGGGTAACTACACCCCAAAATCTGTCTTAATTGGTTTCCTGCTAGGGTTTTAAACGTTGTCGTGGACATAGAAATATAACATTGGATGTTCTATTAAAAAGGTGTACATTTGAGAGCGAAAACCTATAGATGCAGGGACAAACGGGGAAATGTAAATGGAGAAACATTGAAGGGATTTTACAGGGCCCTAATGGACTACAGACATTGACAGTCTCCTAGCCTAAAAACAAATGCTGAATGCACTGCCTAGATTGAGGGAAACGCACTGTCCATTATTTGATTTGATCAGGGCAGGGAAGCACTAACAAACTGCATTTAGTCCAATTAAAAAGATAACATTAGGGTGATAAATAAAAGGCAGTTGCTCCACGCATGACACGAGAACCCTCTGCTGGAGCAAAACGCTTACAGCACCTGGTATTCCCAGGCGGTCTCCCATCCAAGTACTAACCAGGCCTGACCCTGCTTAGCTTCCGAGATCGGGCATCAGTGTTCGTCAGTCTTTGGTCCTGGATGTTTTCAATCATGTGTGTAATTAGGAGTTATTCCCTTCCAGGATCCTAATTCCAAATCAACCCATGTCTAGTCAAATCCAGCTGGTCTGTTGTGGGTATACTCGGCGTAGGATCAGGCAAAACCATCGAGTTGCGTACCTTGTGCAGGTCCGGGCCTCAGTCGGTTGCCATGTGTCCCTGTCAAGTGGTCAGTCTTTGAACTACCAGTGGTTTGAGCAGACAAAAACCAGAAGGCGAACCCTCTATACGGCTGTCATGCATCCGCCCCTGGAGTCTCGTCCTGTGTTTCGGTCAGTGTATGGAGGGTTTAGAAACCGGCAAACCTTCTCTGGCTTACGTATGAAACGTC
>NW_024603590.1:0-1753 GCF_018296145.1 Oncorhynchus tshawytscha | reverse complement strand
CGATTTTCACTCTAGTACCCTTCCCTGGTGGTCTAGTGGTTAGGATTCGGCGCTCTCACCGCCGCGGCCCGGGTGGATTCCCGGTCAGGGAACTACTCTTTTGCTACATGTTCACTTGTGCAACCTGTCACTATGAATATGGAAGGTTATCGCACATATGTACCAGCTCACACTGGGAACCGTTTGCACTGTGTACCCTTCCCTGGTGGTCTAGTGGTTAGGGTCGAGCGCTCTCACCGCCGCAGCCGGGTTGATTCGGTCAGGGAAATAGTCTATGCTCCTTCTTTACTTGTGCAACCTGTCACTATGAATTTAGTAGGTTGTCGCACATATGTACCACTTCAAATTGCAAACCGATTTGCCCTGCAATGTCCTTCCCAGGTGTTCTAGTGGTGCACCAGACCCCTCCTGCAGCAAAAAAACCCCCACAACATGATGCTGTGCTTCACGGTTGGGATGGTTTTCTTCGGAGGACTCGTTTGCCTGTGGATATAGACCATTTTGTACCTGTTTCCTCAGCATCTTCACAAGGTCCTTTGCTGTTGTTCTGGGATGGAATTGCACTTTTCGACCCAAAGTACGTTCATCTCTAGGAGACAGAACGCGTCTCCTTCCTGAGCAGTATGACGCCTGCGTGGTCCCATGGTGTTTATACTTGCGTACTATTGTTTCTACAGATGAGCGAGGTACCTTCAGGCGTTTGAAATTGCTCCCAAGGATGAACCAGACTTGTGGAGGTCTACATTTTTTTCTGAGGTCTTGGCTAATTTCCTTTGGTTTTCCCATGGAGTCAAGCAAAGAGGCACTGAGTTTGAAGGTAGGCCTTGAAATACATCTACAGGTACACCTCAATTGACTCAAAGGATGTCAATTAGCCTATCAGAAGCTTCTAAAGCCATGACATCATTTTCGGGAATTTTCCAAACTGTTTAAAGGCACAGACAACTTAGTGTATGTAAACTTCTGACCCACTGGATTTGTGATACACTGAAATATAAGTGAAATAATCAGTCTGAAAACAATTGTTGGAAAAATGACTTGTGTCATGCACAAAATAGATGTCCTAACCGACTGCCAAAACTATAGTTTGTTAACAAGAAATGTGTGGAGGGTTGACAAACAGGTTTTAATGACTCCAGCCTAAGAGGATGGAAACTTACGAATTCAACTGTGTACCAGCTCACACTGGGAAACGATTTTCACTCTAGTACCCTTCCCTGGTGGTCTAGTGGTTAGGATTCGGCGCTCTCACCGCCGCAGCCCGGGTTAAACCCACAACATGATGCTGTGCTTCACGGTTGGGATGGTTTTTCTTCGGCTTGCGAGCATCCCACTTTTCGATATAGGACTCGTTTGCCTGTGGATATAGAATTTTGTACCTGTTTCCTCCAGCATCTTCACAAGGTCCTTTGCTGTTGTTCTGGGATGGAATTGCACTTTTCGACCCAAAGTACGTTCATCTCTAGGAGACAGAACGCGTCTCCTTCCTGAGCAGTATGACGCCTGCGTGGTCCCATGGTGTTTATACTTGCGTACTATTGTTTCTACAGATGAGCGAGGTACCTTCAGGCGTTTAGAAATTGCTCCCAAGGATGAACCAGACTTGTGGAGGTCTACATTTTTTTTTCTGAGGTCTTGGCTAATTTCCTTGGTTTTCCCATGGAGTCAAGCAAAGAGGCACTGAGTTTGAAGGTAGGCCTTGAAATACATCTACAGGTACACCTTCAATTGACTCAAAGGATGTCAATTAGCC
>NW_024603589.1:0-1750 GCF_018296145.1 Oncorhynchus tshawytscha | reverse complement strand
GAACAACAACATCTGCTCTGACCACAGTTACAACAGGTTATTCAACCACTACCACAACACCGGCCCCTCCACCACCAGAGGTGAAGTTGGAGTTCAAATTGGAGCAAAACTTCACAGCAGATTTGAATAATGTTTCTTCACCAGAGTTCAAAGAATTAGCAAATACTGTGTCTACAGCGGTAAATACTGTTTTACTTTATTTTTCAACACTTTTAATATCATACTTTTAGATTCCTTAACAAAAAAAAGGTTTAGTCTAGTCAATTCAGTAAACAAAATATCATGTTATTAAATCAGGAATAAAATCTAAAACTATTCTGCTCAATGATTGCTTCGACTGAATTTAAATGATTGATTGATATATTGATTTAAAAGTAGTTTACAAGTAATGAAGAAAACATTTCAAAAATGATAAAGCAAACCTTTACATTCGGGTTAGGGTGAGTTGGAAAGTATATTTCAATGTAAAACCTTCGCAATGTCTCAGGACATATTCATGTATAAAAATATATATTCATATATTATTTTTACAGCTGGAAAATGTGTACAAAAGTAAATATGGATCCAGTTTCATTCGCATAGAAGTTATAGGTTTCAGGTAAGAAGTAATTCTAAACATTTTTTTTCTGACATCATGTTTGGGGTTCTATTTAAGGTAGAAGTCATTTGTTTAATTGTTCATATTTATCATAGCATTTTAACATGAATCTGATCTGTTGATGAAATCATAATTTAAAGTAATAATTGTGGTTGTTTTCCAGTCAAGGTTCAATTGTGGTAATCACTAAGCTGGTATTTAACGATACCAGCGTAGTCCCTGCGAACAGTGATGTGGCTGCCACGATGACAGAGGCAGTTTCAAGCAACAGCTCTAATTTCTCTCTCCCAGTGAACACAGCCTCCATTGTGGCAACAAGTAAGACACACATATTATTTGCACTAGTTGTTCATCACAGATTTCCTGTTACTAATTTGTTATAACATATCAGTTAATTATAACTTGCACATGCAAGGAATGGTTCATTCAAGACTGTGCAATTCTATTAAAATAAATCACAACGTAGGTGGTGTGATCCGGTCCCAAACAGGTGACGAAGGTCATTTCCATTTAACTACGCAGCCTGGAGATGATTATCTGTCTTTTATTATTGCTACTTGACATAGAAAACTAACTAACAAATGTGGTTGTAAAAGTTCTTAATTCTGAAGAGAAAACACAGTACCTTCTCATCTTATGCTCAACAACAAGAAGCAAAACTGAGTAACCCTACGTCCTCAGCACTGTTGATGAAACGTCTGTAACTTTGTTGACTGGGTTTTATGTCAGACTTTGTTTAGAGTTGTACACAATTTTTAGCCACTGTACAGTTAATACGATTTAGTTATAATGGAATCCTATAGAACACCATTGGATCAATCAGAATAGAAAACCTAACAATCCAATTTATAATTACAGAGGTCATTGTACCAACACCACCAACAACAGCTGCTCTCACAACAACCACAGATGCTCCCACAACAACTACAGCTGCTCCCATAACAACCACAGCTGCTCCCACAACACCCACAGAATCTCCCACAACATCCACAGTTGCTGCCACAACAACCACAGAATCTCCCACAACATCCACAGTTGCTGCCACAACAACCACATCTGTTCCCACAACAACGCCACCTGCTCCGACGAAAACCCCAGATGTTCCAACAACAACCACAGCTGCTCCAACAACAATCACAGCTGCTCCATATC
>NW_024603588.1:0-1747 GCF_018296145.1 Oncorhynchus tshawytscha | reverse complement strand
GGGACAGTGTGTCTGCCTTAGCGTTCTGGGAACCTGGTCTGTAGGACAGTGTGTCTGCCTTAGCATTCTGGGAACCTGGTCTGTAGGACAGTGCGTCTGCCTTAGCGTTCTGGGAACCTGGTCTGTAGGACAGTGCGTCTGCCTTAGCGTTCTGGGAACCTGGTCTGTAGGACAGTGCGTCTGCCTTAGCGTTCTGGGAACCTGGTCTGTAGGACAGTGCGTCTGCCTTAGCGTTCTGGGAACCTGGTCTGTAGGACAGTGTGTCTGCCTTAGCGTTCTGGGAACCTGGTCTGTAGGACAGTGTGTCTGCCTTAGCGTTCTGGGAACCTGGTCTGTAGGACAGTGTGTCTGCCTTAGCGTTCTGGGAACCTGGTCTGTAGGACAGTGCGTCTGCCTTAGTGTTCTGGGAACCTGGTCTGTAGGACAGTGCGTCTGCCTTAGCGTTCTGGGAACCTGGTCTGTAGGACAGTGCGTCTGCCTTAGCGTTCTGGGAACCTGGTCTGTAGGACAGTGCGTCTGCCTTAGCGTTCTGGGAACCTGGTCTGTAGGACAGTGTGTCTGCCTTAGCGTTCTGGGAACCTGGTCTGTAGGACAGTGTGTCTGCCTTAGCGTTCTGGGAACCTGGTCTGTAGGACAGTGTGTCTGCCTTAGCGTTCTGGGAACCTGGTCTGTAGGACAGTGTGTCTGCCTTAGCATTTTGGGAACCTGGTCTGTAGGACAGTGTGTCTGCCTTAGCGTTCTGGGAACCTGGTCTGTAGGACAGTGCGTCTGCCTTAGCGTTCTGGGAACCTGGTCTGTAGGACAGTGTGTCTGCCTTAGCGTTCTGGGAACCTGGTCTGTAGGACAGTGTGTCTGCCTTAGCGTTCTGGGAACCTGGTCTGTAGGACAGTGCGTCTGCCTTAGCGTTCTGGGAACCTGGGGAACCTGGTCTGTAGGACAGTCTCCCTTAGCATTCTGGGAACCTGGTCTGTAGGACAGTCTGCCTTAGCTTGCCTGGTCTGTAGGATCAAAAAGTAAAAAAACTCCCACCTTGCCTGGCGAGGGTTCAGTCTCCACCTTGCCTGGTGAGGTTCAGTCCCACCTTGCCTGGCGAGGTTCAGTCTCCACCTTGCCTGGGGAGGGTTCAGTCTCCACCTTGCCTGGCGAGGGTTCAGTCTCCTCGCTGCCCGGATGTACTCCAGATTGCAGTGGTCAGTTCAGATGAGAAAATGGTGTTTAGCCCCCACAAGCCAATGTCTCCACGCCTTCAGAGCCTTGACAACAGCCAACAGCCATCAGCTCCCGGTCCCCCACATCATAGTTTTGCTCCGCCGGGCTGAGCTTCTTGGAAAAGAAAGCACAGGGGCGGATAAACTTTAGTGGCTACCCGAGCGCTGAGGGAGCACGGCTCCTATCCCAGATCCGGATGAGCCAGCAGGGGAGCCGAGGTAAACAGAGCCCTCAGGTGACCAAAAGCCCTGTCCGCCTCAGCCGTCCACTGCAGTCGCACCGGTCCCCCCTTCAACAGTGAGGTAGTAGTTGGCTACCTGACCAAAGCCCTGGATAAACCTCCGGTAGTAGTTGGCTACCTGACCAAAGCCCTGGATAAACCTCCGGTAGTAGTTGGCTACCTGACCAAAGCCCTGGATAAACCTCCGGTAGTAGTTGGCTACCTGACCAAAGCCCTGGATAAACCTCCGGTAGTAGTTGGCTACCTGACCAAAGCCCTGGATAAACCTCCGGTAGTAGTTGGCTACCTGACCAAAGC
>NW_024603587.1:0-1747 GCF_018296145.1 Oncorhynchus tshawytscha | reverse complement strand
TCTACTTTGCACATTCTTCCATTGCAAAACTACCATTCCAGTGTTTTACTTGCTATATTGTATTTACTTTGCCACCATGGCCTTTTTTTGCCTTTACCTCCCTTCTCACCTCATTTGCTCACATTGTATATAGACTTGTTTATACTGTATTATTGACTGTATGTTTGTTTTACTCCATGTGTAACTCTGTGTCGTTGTATCTGTCGAACTGCTTTGCTTTATCTTGGCCAGGTCGCAATTCTAAATGAGAACTTGTTCTCAACTTGCCTACCTGGTTAAATAAAGGTAAAATAAATAATAAAAAATCTTTGAAGAACCCCTTATAATGGTTCCTCAAAGAACCTTTTGGGGTTCATTTTTTTAACTCCCTGCCCACCCTACTCCCTCCATTATAAAAATATATTTTAATAATAATAATAACAATATTGATTTAAATAATGAATTGTTTATTTAGTGGCACCACAAATGTGAATTCATATTTACAAAACAACTTACCAAACAAAGCACATTACAAAATTGCAACATTTCTGCAGACATAACCCTAACCCATAATAAATAATACATTTACTTTGTATAGTGCTTTTCATGACATTTAAAACAAATAGAAATAATGATGTACAATAAAAACAACCTACATTAAAAATGAATCATAGGTAAACTAACAATATTGTATATTTTTTCAGCTTTAGTGTGTATATCATATCCACTTAGTTATGTTAGGAAGTTTGCCATCTTTATGACGGGCCCTGGTAACTTCACCCCCAACTTCTCTTCTCCCCAGAACACAGTAACTTAAGAATTAAGTGTTTTTATGAAATGTTTGGGAAATTTAAGGGAAAATAACAAATTCAGCCCTAGCAGAGACCCAAGTCCCATGGGGACGTCCCTCGAGTGTGTGGATGTTCTCCCCATCAAAGGCCAGCGGGATTTCACTCTCATGGTGAAATGGATTTCCACCGATGTGCAGTAAAGGAGTGAAGAGCGGTGAAATCTGTGTCAACAAAAGTAAGGAAAGATTCATACACATACAATTACAAAGAACGTAAAAAATGTTCAGCTGTAGTTTTATATAAGCATGCACACTTATTTTTATGAAGAAACAGATGATTGGTGCATTGGCATACCTTGTCACGGACATAAAGGCCACTCGGGTCCTAATTGAAGAGTTTGGGCAAGAGCAGGATCGCTGCTGTGGTCTCCAGTCCTAGTAAAGTAAAGCAATGATCTTACTACACTTGCTAATTTTATTACAAAGTACATTAGAGAAAGGGAAGGAAAAAGGGCAAATCCCTCTTCTGTATTTTCCTTCAGGGACTGTCAAAATAGCAGGATGATGTCCTCACCCCTGCCTTGCCTCTCTACCTCTGATAGTCCTTGAATTATGTTTTTGTCTTTATCCATTCTATGGACTTTATTCATTTCTGAGAAGATCTGAAAAGATAATTTGCACACATTTGTATGCTAATATATGTCAGTTTGTATTGACTGCTATGTAGGTTAAGTACACTTCAAATGCAGCTGTCCTACAACAGATCTGTACTTTCTTCTTGATCCCAATTGCATTGTGTCCATGTTCTGTCCTATAAGAATTTCAAAGGATGAGAAAATGTGTCAAAGAATAGTCTTGCAAGCATTATAATATATATGTTAAATAAATATTGAAAGATAAATGGCATCGACATACAATTGAATGCAAAATAGAAGAACATATTGGAGAAAGCACTAGCCAATACAGTACTTGTCACGG
>NW_024603586.1:0-1744 GCF_018296145.1 Oncorhynchus tshawytscha | reverse complement strand
CAGTATATCATAATGTTATGTAAGTATAGTATTACCAGTATATCATAATGTTATGTAAGTATAGTATTACCAGTATATCATAATGTTATGTAAGTGTAGTATTACCAGTATATCATAATGTTCTGTAAGTGTAGTATTACCAGTATATCATCATGTTCTGTAAGAGTAGTATTACCAGTATATCATAATGTTATGTAAGTGTAGTATTACCAGTATATCATAATGTTCTGTAAGTGTAGTATTACCAGTATATTATAATGTAAGTGTAGTATTACCAGTATATCATAATGTTATGTAAGTGTAGTATTTCCAGTATATTATAATGTAAGTGTAGTATTACCAGTATATCATAATGTTATGTAAGTGTAGTATTACCAGTATATCATAATGTTCTGTAAGTGTAGTATTTCCAGTATATTATAATGTAAGTGTAGTATTACCAGTATATCATAATGTTATGTAAGTGTAGTATTACCAGTATATCACCAGTATATCACAATGTTCTGTAAGTGTAGTATTACCAGTATATATCAATGTTCTGTAAGTGTAGTATTACCAGTATATTATAATGTTCTGTAAGTGTAGTTTTACCAGTATATCACAATGTTCTGTAAGTGTAGTATTACCAGTATATCATCATGTTCTGTAAGTGTAGTATTACCTGTGACAGACAGAGTTGTTCCTGGGAAACTATGACCCCAATCAAAGTTGTCTGTTTTAAAAACTTGTTAGGGAGGATGTTCCGTTGTGGGGATCAAATCAGCGAGATATTTTAGAGCGTCACTGATCGTTTTCGTTAAAAATCAAACTTTCATGAAAACACACAAACAAGGTATTGAATTAAAGCTACACTCGTTGTGAATCTAGCCACCGAGTCAGATTTGTAAAATGCTTTTCGGCGAAAGCATAAGAAGCTATTATCTGATAGCATGTAACACCCCAAAAGACCCGTAGAGGACGAAAACAAAAATAATTAGCATAGTCGGCGCTACACAAACCGCACAATAAAATATAAAACATTCGTACCTTTGACCATCTTCTTTCTTGGCACTCCTTGATGTCCCATAATCAATACTGGGTCTTTTGGATTAAATCGGTCCATATATAGCCTAGATATCGATCTATGAAGACTGTGTGGAAAAACGGAAAAAAGTAGCGTTTCATAACGTAACGTCATTTTTAAAAGTTAAAAAGTCGACGATAAACTTTCACAAAACACTTCGAAATACCTTTCTAATGCAACTTTAGGTATTACTACACGTCAATAAGCTATAAAAATCATCAGTGGGCGATGTAAATTCGATAGCCTGCCGTGTGGAAAAATGTCCGGAGAAAAAGACAGACAATGCCTCGGGTCGGTGGTCGGAGAGAATCGTTTCCTTCGGGCGGATCTACCAAGAATCAATTCAGATTCCAAATGAGGAGACTCTATAGATCCTGTGGTAGCTGTAGGTACTGCAAGCTTGGCCCCATATATTACGGTTCACCTTTAACAATTCATGGGAGTGGCGCATGGATATTTTTTTCCATCTCCAGTGATCAGATTTTCCTGCGCTTTTCGATGAAACAGACGTTCTGTTATAGTCACAGCCGTGATTTAAACAGTTTTAGAAACGTCTGAGTGTTTTCTATCCAATACACATACTAATCATATGCATATACTATATTCCCTGGCCTGAGTAGCAGGACGCCAAAATGTTGCGCGATTTTTTAACAAAAAAGCTGCGAAAATTCGCATCATCCC
>NW_024603585.1:0-1744 GCF_018296145.1 Oncorhynchus tshawytscha | reverse complement strand
CTGAGTTTTAAGTCTTCAAGTTAAGAATTGACTGATCTACGATCTACACAGGGTTGAATGGGGTCATTTTCACCTTTGAAGGTGATGTACATCAAAACACCTTTTGGGTCAATTTAACCACTTCCGTTTGCTCCAGGAAGCTTAGAATCGACACAGGTAGACCTCATAGTGGTCTGATGGACTGTCATAGAAGACAGGTTCATTAGGCATCATAACCCACATAGGCTTCAGGTTGAATTTAGAGGTGCAGGCAATGTATTCCTATGGGGAGAGAGAAGTCAATGCAAACTGTTTGACAAACACCTTCTTTTAACTGTTAAGGGTTAATGCCACAGGGTCAAGGTTAGGCTTTTGCACGGGATCGGGAGGACGTTAGGAACGTACCTGAGGTCGAATTGTGCTTCTCACCCTAACGG
This sequence comes from Oncorhynchus tshawytscha, assembly GCF_018296145.1. NCBI lineage: Eukaryota > Metazoa > Chordata > Actinopteri > Salmoniformes > Salmonidae > Oncorhynchus > Oncorhynchus tshawytscha. The sequence goes on along the minus strand of NW_024603585.1, from coordinate 1,328 downwards.
TTCTTTTCTCACTGCCACCCAAAAATCAAATGACATTGTGGGGCAGGCTTCATTTTTGGGCCTTTTCAAGGTCGCTGCACTCAGAACGAGCTACGGTCAAGCGGGCGTCGTTGAACTCGGCACAGTCTGGAGACTATGGTGATGCCATTTTTTGTGTTGATTCTCAGAATGCCATTGGTGATGGTCCCTCTCCGTTTAACCTCTTGAGCTTACTTGAGACGAGACGTCTCACCTAGAGCTCTAGAAATGCACATGCGCGACGCTATATGCTAATGGTATTAGTTAAAACGCAAACGTTCATTAAAATACACATGTTTGGTATTAAATAGCTACAGTCATTGTGAATCTAGCCACCGTTTCAGATTTTTAAAATGCTTTTCGGCGAAAGCATGAGAAGCTATTATCTGATAGCATGCAACACCCCAAAGACCCGTAGGGGCATGTAAACAAAAGAATTAGCATAGTCGGCGCTACACAAACCGCACAATAAAATATAAAACATTAATTACCTTTGACCATCTTCTTTCTTTGCACACCTTGATGTCCCATAATCAATACTGGCCTTTTTTGGATTAAATCGTCCATATATAGCCTAGATATCGATCTCTATGAAGACTGTGTGGAAAACGGAAAAAAGAGCTGCTTTCATAACGCAACGTCATTTTTTAAAAAGTTAAAAATTCGACGATAAACTTTTTACAAAACACTTCGAAATACCTTTCAATGCAACTTAGGTATAACTACACGTTAATAAGCTATAAAAAATCATCAGGAGGCGCATGTAAATTCGATAGCCTGCCGTGTGGAAAATGTCCTGAGAAAAAGGCAGACAATGCCTCGGGTCGTGGTGGTCGGAGAGAATCGGTTCCCTTTGGGCGGATCTACCAAGAATCAATTCAGATTCAAATGAGGAGACTCTATAGATCCTGTGGTAGCTGTAGGTACTGGTGCTTGGCCAAATATATTACGGTTCACCTTAACACCATGGGAGTGGCTGCATGATACTTTTTTTCCATCTCCAGTGATCAGATTTTCCTGCGCTTTTCGATGAAACAGACGTTTCTGTTATAGTCACAGCCGTGATTTAAACAGTTTTGGAAACGTCTGAGTGTTTTCTATCCACACATACTAATCATATGCATATACTATATTCCTGGCCTGAGTAGCAGGACGCCAAAATGTTGCGCGATTTTTAACAGAATTTCAGAAAAAGTAGGGGGAAGCTTAAGAAGTTTTAAACACATTGCAAATGTACAAAAGTCAACTAGCAAGTCAGTGTCCATCAGTCAATTAGATGTCATTATGACACCAAACTGATATCAATTAAC
>NW_024603584.1:0-1742 GCF_018296145.1 Oncorhynchus tshawytscha | reverse complement strand
GTTTGTTTTACTGTATTATTGACTGTATGTTTGTTTTACTGTATTATTGACTGTGTTTGTTTTACTGTATTATTGACTGTATGTTTGTTTTACTGTATTATTGACTGTATGTTTGTTTTACTGTATTATTGACTGTGTTTGTTTGTTTTACTGTATTATTGACTGTGTTTGTTTTACTGTATTATTGACTGTATGTTTGTTTTACTGTATTATTGACTGTATGTTTGTTTTACTGTATTATTGACTGTATGTTTGTTTTACTGTATTATTGACTGTATGTTTGTTTTTTTTACTGTATTATTGACTGTGTTTGTTTTACTGTATTATTGACTGTATGTTTGTTTTACTGTATTATTGACTGTGTTTGTTTTACTGTATTATTGACTGTGTTTGTTTTACTGTATTATTGACTGTATGTTTGTTTTACTGTATTATTGACTGTATGTTTGTTTTACTGTATTATTGACTGTATGTTTGTTTTACTGTATTATTGACTGTGTTTGTTTTACTGTATTATTGACTGTATGTTTGTTTTACTGTATTATTGACTGTTTTGTTTTACTGTATTATTGACTGTGTTTGTTTTACTGTATTATTGACTGTATGTTTGTTTTACTGTATTATTGACTGTGTTTGTTTTACTGTATTATTGACTGTTGTTTGTTTTACTGTATTATTGACTGTATGTTTGTTTTACTGTATTATTGACTGTATGTTTGTTTTACTGTATTATTGACTGTGTTTGTTCTACTGTATTATTGACTGTGTTTGTTCTACTGTATTATTGACTGTATGTGTTCTACTGTATTATTGACTGTATGTTTGTTCTACTGTATTATTGACTGTATGTTTGTTCTACTGTATTATTGACTGTATGTTTGTTCTACTGTATTATTGACTGTATGTTTGTTTTACTGTATTATTGACTGTATGTTTGTTTTACTGTATTATTGACTGTATGTTTGTTTTACTGTATTATTGACTGTATGTTTGTTTTACTGTATTATTGACTGTATGTTTGTTTTACTGTATTATTGACTGTATGTTTGTTTTACTGTATTATTGACTGTATGTTTGTTTTACTGTATTATTGACTGTTTTGTTTTACTGTATTATTGACTGTATGTTTGTTTTACTGTATTATTGACTGTATGTTTGTTTTACTGTATTATTGACTGTATGTTTGTTTTACTGTATTATTGACTGTATGTTTGTTTTACTGTATTATTGACTGTATGTTTGTTTTACTGTATTATTGACTGTATGTTTTGTTTTACTGTATTATTGACTGTATGTTTGTTTTACTGTATTATTGACTGTATGTTTGTTTTACTGTATTATTGACTGTATGTTTGTTTTATTATTGACTGTTTGTTTTACTGTATTGACTGTATGTTTGTTTTACTGTATTATTGACTGTATGTTTGTTTTACTGTATTATTGACTGTATGTTTGTTTTACTGTATTATTGACTGTATGTTTGTTTTACTGTATTATTGACTGTATGTTTGTTTTACTGTATTATTGACTGTATGTTTGTTTTACTGTATTATTGACTGTATGTTTGTTTTACTGTATTATTGACTGTATGTTTGTTTTACTGTATTATTGACTGTATGTTTGTTTTACTGTATTATTGACTGTATGTTTGTTTTACTGTATTATTGACTGTATGTTTGTTTTTTACTGTATTATTGACTGTATGTTTGTTTTACTGTATTATTGACTGTATGTTTGTTTTA
>NW_024603583.1:0-1742 GCF_018296145.1 Oncorhynchus tshawytscha | reverse complement strand
CGTGTGTTTGCCATGCCCGCGTGTTGCCGTGCCCGCGTGTGTTGCCATGCCCGCGTGTTGCCGTGCCCGCGTGTGTTGCCATGCCCGCGTGTTGCTGTGCCCGTGTGTGTTGCTGTGCCCGCGTGTTGCTGTGCCCAGCGTGTTGCTGTGCCCGTGTGTTGCTATGCCCGCGTGTTGCTGTGCCCGCGATGTTGCTGTGTGCCCGTGATGTTGCTGTGCCGCGTGTGTGCCATGCCAGCGTGTTGCTGTGCCGGTGTGTTGCTGTGCCCGCGTGTTGCCATGCCAGCGTGTTGCTGTGCCAGCGTGTTTGCTGTGCCAGCGTGTGCTGTGCCGGACGTGTGTTGCCATGCCCCGCGTGTGTTGCCATGCCAGTGTGTTGTGCCAGCGATGTTGCTGTGCCAGCGTGTTTAGCTGTGCCAGCGTGTTGCTTTGTGCCAGTGTTGCTGGCTGCTTGGCGATGTTGCTGTGCCAGCGTCTTAACAGTGAGCGTGTTAGCATGCCAGCGATGTTTGCTGTGCCCGCGTGTTGCTGTGCCCAGCGATGTTGCTGTGCCCAGCGTGTTGCTTTGCGTGTTGCTGTGCCCGCGTATTAACAATGCTTGGCGTGTGCCCGCTGTGCCCGCGTGTTGCTGTGCCAGCGTGTTACTGTGCCCAACGTGTTAACAGCCTTGTGTGTTGCTGTGCCAGCGATGTTGCTGTGCCAGCGTGTTGCTGTGCCCGCGTGTTGCTGTGCCAGCGTGTTGCTGTGCCAATGATGTTGCTGTGCCCGATGCCGGTGTTGTACGCCATGCCAGTGTTGCTGTGCCCGCGTGTTGCTGTGCCCAGCGTGCCGTGTGCCCGGCGTGTTGCTGTGCCAGCGTGTTGCTGTGCCCGCGTGTTGCTGTGCCAGCGTGTTGCTGTGCCAGCGTGTTGCCGTGCCAGCGTATTGCTGTGCCCAGCGTGCTGTGCCAGTGTGTTGCCATGCCAGTGTGTTGCCATGCCAGTGGTGCCATCACCAGCGTGTTGCTGTTGCCAGCGTGTTGCTGTTGCGCGTGTTGCCATTGCCCGCGTGTGTTGCATGCCCGCGTGTGCTGTGCCCGTGTGTGTTTGCCATGCCAGCGTGTGCTGTGCCCGAGTGTGTTGCCATGCCCGGCACGTATTGCCGTGCCTGCGTGTGTTGCCATGCCAGCGTGTTGCTGTGCCCGCGTGTGTTGCCATGCCCGCGTGTGTTGCTGTGCCCGCGTGTGTTGCCCATGCCCGTGTTGCTGTGCTTGGCGTGTGTTGCCATGCCCGATATTGCTGTGCCACGTGTGTTTGCCATGCCAGCGTGTGCTGTGCCCGTGTGTGTTTATGTGCGTATTGCTGGTGCTGTGCGCGTGTTGCCAATGCTTGCGTGTTGCGTTAGCCTCCGTGTGTTGCCATGCCCGCGTGTTGCGTTGGCGTGTGTTGCCATGCCCGCGTATTGCCGTTGCCGCGTGTGTTGCCATGCCAGCGTGCTGTCTTCAGCGTGTTGCGTGGCAGCGTGTGTTGCTGTGCCAGCGTGTTGCTTTGATGCCCGCGTGTTGCTGTGCCCAGCGTGTTGCGTGTTGCTGTGCCAGCGTATTGCTGTGCCCGCGTGTGTTGCCATGCCCGCGTGTGTTGCCATGCCCAGCGTATTGCTGTGCCCAGCGTGTTGCCGTGCCGCAGTGTGTTGCTGTGCCCGCGTGTGTTGCTGTGCCCGCGTGTGTTGCATCATGCCAGCGTGTGTTGCCATGCCCGCGTGTG
>NW_024603582.1:0-1741 GCF_018296145.1 Oncorhynchus tshawytscha | reverse complement strand
TGACCCATTTTCCTTGACAGGCCTGCTCAATTTCATTGAGAAACACAATGAGGTGTGCAGCGCTGTATGATCCAAGTAATGACCTACGTCCTACACATCATCTTCAGAGATAGCAGCGCACATGGAGATCAAGTCCCCCACCTTTTCCCAGGAATTTGGACGGTCACCATGTGGCCGATGAGGTTTCTCCCACGGAGCCGAGTTTTGGTCAGGTTGAAGCCTGCTTCATCAACAAAGATATACTTGTGATGGTTCACGCAGCAAAAAGCACCATCACTCCTAAAATTATGTTTTGGTAAGCTATTTTTGTTGTATTGTTCCAATTTGATATTGTGAAGTAGCATGTGTATCAAATAGTAACAGTAATACAGTATATCCTGCTGTACCTGAACATACCTGACACGCAGTTGTTTCACCCGGTCGTGGTTTTCAAAAGGCACCAGGTAAATTTGTTTCATAGATACCTGGTGCCTTCTTCAAAAGGTGAGTGATTGTTGGTAGGCTGATGGATGCCACATTGGCAAAGGTGTCCTCGTTCTCCTCAATGGCATGCTTTATTTCAGACAGCTGTATGTCATTCCTGGCCTCACCATTTCCACCACTGCTAACTCCTGCTGGTGGGCCAGTACTCTGCCTCTACCATGGGGTCTTCTGTCAATTCATTCTGAGGGTAGAACAGAGTATACTGTCAATAGATCATGCTGTAAGAATACTGTAACATGTTTGTGAATTTACATGCATTACAATACGTCATTTACACAATGAGGTGTAATGGTAAAGCATAGTGCATATCCTGCAGACTTACTGGTTTTCTTGGCAAAATGTTCTCACGATCACAGTTGATCTTTTCCAGAACGGGATGAACTATTCTGGAAGCCTCTGCAATTGTAAGGTCTCTTTTTACCACATGCTCAATGGTGACGGCCATGTCTTCATCAGACGCAACAGTTCCCTGCCGTCTGCCTCCCTCTCTTTGATGTCCACCACTTTGAAGGGGGCAATGCCCACCTCATTGACCTCTTTGACAGGGCCCATGCCAACCTCTTTGATGGGGCCCTTGTCCACGAGCACTTTGATTTCTTCCTCTCCCTTGCTGTCTATCCTGCTCCAAGTTGAAAGAAATTACTAGTTGCCCCTTTTGCATAGTGGTGTAAAATACTTAAGTAAAAATACTTTCAAGAAGTACTACATAAGTAGTTTTTGGAGGTATCTTCACTATTTATATTTTTGACAAATTTTACTTCTCTACATTCCTAAAGAAAATAATGTATGTTTAACTCCATACATTTCCCTCACAAAAAGTACTCGATACATTTGAATGCGTAGCAGGACAGGGAAATGATCCAATTCACACACTTATCAAGAGATCATCCTACCGCCTCTTTTCTGGTAGACTCACTAAACCCGAATGTATTGTTTGTAAATTATATCTGTCAGGATGGTGTGTTGGAGGCGAAGTCAAGTGCAGGAGAGCAGATACAATGAACATGCACACTTTATTATAGTTCCAAAGACGAGCACTACATGAAACAAACGCGCTCAAAAACGGAAAATAAAAAAAGTAGAGTGCGTAACTAACACTACTTAACATGAAAACAATTACACAAAAACATGATCGGGAAACAGAGGTTAAATACAAGTAGCTTAATTGGGGAAATAAACCAGGTGTGTATATAAACAAGACAAGACAAATGGATATGCGAAAATGAGTGCGATGCATAGAAAGCCAGTGACGCCGAAC
>NW_024603581.1:0-1736 GCF_018296145.1 Oncorhynchus tshawytscha | reverse complement strand
GAGACCAAATTCAGTTTTCACCAATCTGATCAGCTGTTTTGCCAGCAAAGGATCAGGATTGGGCTTCCTGTGTAAACACATCCTGTGTGGCTGGGACCAAACAGACTATGAGGTAGTTTGTGATTGCATCCAAACAGACTTCAGCCAATTTCCAAAGCTTAGACGTTGCTGAAGTCTGCCAGATCTTACATCGCCTTGATTGGTATTTTAAGTATCAGCTAACCACATCATATGTCAGAGGATGACACAGTTGATGATGTAGCACGCAAACCATTGGTTGTTGCGTTGCCTCACCCTTAGCTGTAGAAACTGACCTATTGCTGTGTTACACAGGGAGCCCAATTCTAATCGTTTTTCCAATTATTAGTGTTTTGAGCAATCACATCAGATCTTTTCACATCAGATCTTAGTCAAAAGTCTAATTAGTGAAAAAAAATTATCAGAATTTGGATGCCTTGGTAATGCAGCCTATGAGAGATTTCTACTAACCTGAACCGCAGTGCACCGGTCTACGGAAGGTGATGTGAAAAGGCAAAAGCAGTGGGGGAGGAGCACCCTTCTCAAATCGTACAGTTAGTGGTGTAATGGAGGATATACACAGGTGTACCACTTTGTTTTCAATGGACATTTTGTGTACTCAATTCTTAATCCCCACTGATGTGTATCAAAGTAGTATAGTGGAGGTATATGCTGTATCAATTAATAAGGCTGATGGAACAGATCAGAATGTTAGGATCCAAATGTTGAAAAACGATTATTTCTTCACATTTTAAGTGCATTAATGTGCACACGGTGGTAGGCCTATTCAGAATGTTCCAAAATGCACACCGCACCAGAGCAGGCTGGTGGGAGGAGCAATAGGAGGACGGGCTGATTGTAATGGCTGGAATGGCATCAATGGAACGGAGTCAAACATATCAAACATATTTGAAACTCTGTTCCATCAATTCCATTCAAGGCCATGAAAATAAGCCCATCCTCCTATAGCTCCTCTGCTGCACCTCACATTTGAGCAGTTTTATGTACAGATATTTGGACAGAGATGGTAATATCCATTATAAATCAGACACACTGGTTGGATTGTCTAATGTTTCCCTGCCAATTAGTATTTAGCACCTCCGAACAGTGTCTGCAGTCAATCTCTTAGGGTCGGCAGTCAATCTCTTGACTGCCAACCCTCAGAAAACAGATCATCTAAAGGTGGGGGAGTGGCCATCTTTTCCAAGGATCACCTTCAGTGCTCATTTGTCTCCACCAAATCTGTCCCCAAACAATTTGATTTGCTTGTTTTAAGCATCAAACTTTCAAATATCTCTTTGTTGCTTGGTGCTATTGTCCTCCATCAACACGGGCCAGTAATCTACCTGCCCTAAGGTCTCTCATGGCCCCTTACACTAACACTATTACCAACACCACAAGGTATGACTCCAAACACCCAGAAAAGGCTACTCTCCTTGATGTCACCCTCACAAAAAATCCTGATAGGTATCAGTCTGGTGTTTTCTGTAATGACCTTAGTGATCACCGTTTTACAGCCTGTGTTCGTAATGGCTGCTCTGTGAAACAACCTGTCCTGATTTGTCATAGACGCATGCTAAAAAACTTGAATGAGCAAGCCTTCCTTCATGAACTGGCCTCTGTAAAATGTTGTAGAATCAGCTTGATCCCCCCCCCTGTTGAAAACTCTTGGTCCTTCTTTTTTGATATTTTCAGTGTTATTGTTAACATAACAATTG
>NW_024603580.1:0-1734 GCF_018296145.1 Oncorhynchus tshawytscha | reverse complement strand
TCTCTATTATATTGTGACATACAAGCTAGATCTACTGTCTCTATTGTATTATGACAGACCAGCTAGATCTACTGTCTCTATTATATTATGACAGACCAGCTAGATCTACTGTCTCTATTATATTATGACAGACCAGCTAGATCTACTGTCTCTATTATATTATGACAGACCAGCTAGATCTACTGTCTCTATTATATTATGACAGACCAGCTAGATCTACTATCTCTATTATATTATGACAGACCAGCTAGATCTACTGTCTCTATTATATTATGACAGACCAGCTAGATCTACTGTCTCTATTATATTATGACAGACCAGCTAGATCTACTGTCTCTATTATATTATGACAGACCAGCTAGATCTACTGTCTCTATTATATTATGACAGACCAGCTAGATCTACTGTCTCTATTATATTATGACAGACCAGCTAGATCTACTGTCTCTATTATATTATGACAGACCAGCTAAATCTACTGTCTCTATGTCTCTATTATATTATGACAGACCAGCTAGATCTACTGTCTCTATTATATTATGACAGACCAGCTAGATCTACTGTCTCTATTATATTTTGACAGACCAGCTAGATCTACTGTCTCTATTATATTATGACAGACCAGCTAGATCTACTGTCTCTATTATATTATGACAGACCAGCTAGATCTACTGTCTATTATATTATGACAGACCAGCTAGATCTATTGTCTCTATTATAATATGACAGACCAGCTAGATCTACTGTCTCTATTATAATATGACAGATCAGCTAGATCTACTGTCTCTATTATATTGACAGACCAGCTATGAAAGACCAGCTAGATCTACTGTCTCTATTATATTATGACAGACCAGCTAGATCTACTGTCTCTATTATATTATGACAGACCAGCTAGATCTACTGTCTCTATTATATTATGACAGACCAGCTAGATCTACTGTCTCTATTATATTATGACAGACCAGGTAGATCTACTGTCTCTATTATATTTATGACAGACCAGCTAGATCTACTGTCTCTATTATATTATGACAGACCAGGTAGATCTACTGTCTCTATTATATTATGACAGACCAGCTAGATCTACTGTCTCTATATATTATGACAGACCAGCTAGATCTACTGTCTCTATTAGAATTTGACAGACCAGCTAGATCTACTGTCTCTATTGTATTATGACAGACCAGCTAGATCTACTGTCTCTATTATATTATGACAGACCAGGTAGATCTGCTGTCTCTATTATATTATGACAGACCAGCTAGATCTACTGTCTCTATTATATTATGACAGACCAGCTAGATCTACTGTCTCTCTTATATTATGACAGACCAGCTATATCTAGTGTCTCTATTATATTATGACAGACCAGCTAGATCTACTGTCTCTATTATATTATGACAGACCAGGTAGATCTACTGTCTCTATTATATTATAACAGACCAGCTAGATCTACTGTCTCTATTATATTATGACAGACCAGTTAGATATACTGTCTCTATTGTATTATGACAGGCGAAATATACTGTCTCTCTTATATTATGACAGACCAGCTATATCTAGTGTCTATATTATATTATGACAGACCAGCTAGATCTACTGTCTCTATTATAAAATGACGGACCAGCTGGAGTCTGTCTCTTATCTCTATTATATTATGACAGACCAGGTAGATGCATACTCTCCCTAGCCCATATATGACTTAGACCAGCTAGATCTACTCTCTCTATT
>NW_024603579.1:0-1731 GCF_018296145.1 Oncorhynchus tshawytscha | reverse complement strand
CTGGTCTGTCGATCTAGCTGGTCTGTCATATTATAATTGAGGCAGTAGATCTAGCTGGTCTGTCATAATATAATAGAGACAGTAGATCTAGCTGGTCTGTCATAATATAACATAGACAGGAGATCGAGCTTGTCTGTCATAATACAATTGAGACAGTAGATCTAGCTGGTCTGTCATAATATAATAGAGACAGTATATCTTGCTGGTCTTTCATAATATAGTAGTGACTTTAGATCTAGCTGGTCTGTCATAATATAATAGAGACAGTATATCTTGCTGGTCTGTCATAATATAATAGAGACAGTAGATCTAGCTGGTCTGTCATGTTATAATTGAGGCAGTAGATCTAGCTGGTCTGTCATAATATAATAGAGACAGTATATCTTGCTGGTCTGTCATAATATAATAGAGACAGTAGATCTATCTGGTATGTCATAATATAATAGAGACAGTATATTGAGCTGGTCTGTCATAATATAATAGAGACAGTAGATCTAGCTGGTCTGTCATAATATAATAGAGACAGTAGATCTAGCTGGTCTGTCATAATATAATAGAGATATTAGATCTAGCTGGTCTGTCATAATATAATAGAGACAGTAGATCTAGCTGGTCTGTCATAATATAATAGAGACAGTATATCTTGCTGGTCTGTCATAATATAATAGAGACAGTAGATCTAGCTGGTCTGTCATAATATAATAGGACAGTAGATCTAGCTGGTCTGTCATAATACAATTGAGACAGTAGATCTAGCTGGTCTACCATAATATAATAGAGACAGTAGATCTAGCTGGTCTGTCATAATATAATAGAGACAGTAGATCTAGCTGGTCTGTCATAATATAATAGAGACAGTAGATCTAGCTGGTCTGTCATAATATAATAGAGACAGTAGATCTAGCTGGTCTGTCATAATATAATAGGGACAGGAGATCTAGCTGGTCTGACATAATATAATAGAGACAGTATATCTAGCTGGTCTTTCATAATATAGTAGTGACTTTAGATCTAGCTGGTCTGTCATAATATAATAGAGACAGTAGATCTAGCTGGTCTGTCATAATATAATAGAGACAGTAGATCTAGCTGGTCTGTCATAATATAATAGAGACAGTAGATCTAGCTGGTCTGTCATAATATAATAGAGACAGTAGATCTAGCTGGTCTGTCATAATATAATAGAGACAGTAGATCTAGCTGGTCTGTCATAATATAATAGAGACAGTAGATCTATCTGGTATGTCATAATATAATAGAGACAGTAAATCTTGCTGGTCTGTCATAATGTAATAGAGACAGTAGATCTAGCTGGTCTGTCATATTATAATTGAGGCAGTAGATCTAGCTGGTCTGTCATAATACAATTGAGACAGTAGATCTAGCTGGTCTACCATAATATAATAGAGACAGTAGATCTAGCTGGTCTGTCATAATATAATAGAGACAGTAGATTTAGCTGGTCTGTCATAATATAATAGAGACAGTAGATCTAGCTGGTCTGTCATAATATAATAGAGACAGTAGATCTAGCTGGTCTGTCATAGTATAATAGAGACAGTAGATCTAGCTGGTCTGTCATAATATAATAGAGATATTAGATCTAGCTGGTCTGTCATAATATAATAGAGACAGTAGATCGAGCTGGTCTGTCATAATATAATAGAGACAGTATATTTTGCTGGTCTGTCATAATATAATAGAGACAGTAGATCTAGGTGGTCTGTCATA
>NW_024603578.1:0-1731 GCF_018296145.1 Oncorhynchus tshawytscha | reverse complement strand
GCTGCTCTCTGTGTGAGGGAGAGACAGAGAGAGACAGAGAGAGACAGAGAGAGACAGAGAGAGAGACAGAGAGAGACAGAGAGAGACAGAGAGAGACAGACTTCACAAATCACTTCAGAGATCACTTCAGTGTAAAAACACCCTCCTCACGATTTAATCGTTAGGTTCATTCATGTTAGAAATGCAGATTGTTTCATGATGTCACTTCACATTCTCACACACACAGAACACACACACACACACACACACACACACACACACACACACACACACACACACTCTTCTGGCCTTTCTTTGGACAGTGTTAATAACCCTCAGACGAGCTTCAATGCCATACAACTCTCCTTGCGTGGCCTCAAACTGCTCTTAAATTTCTCAAATGATTGCCTCGCCTGGTTCACCAACTTCTTCTCTGATAGAGTTCATTGTGTCAAATCGGAGGGTCTGCTGTCCGGACCTCTGGCAGTCTCTATGGGTGTGCCACAGGGTTCAATTCTTGGACCGACTCTCTTCTCTGTATACATCAATGAGGTCGCTCTTGCTGCTGGTGAGTCTCTGATCCACCTCTACGCAGACGACACCATTCTGTATACTTCTGGCCCCTCTTTGGACACTGTGTTAACAACAATCCAGGCAAGCTTCAATGCCATACAACTCTCCTTCCGTGGCCTCCAATTGCTCTTAAATACAAGTAAAACTAAATGCATGCTCTTCAACCGATCGCTACCTGCACCTGCCCGCCTGTCCAACATCACTACTCTGGACGGCTCTGACTTAGAATACGTGGACAACTACAAATACTTAGGTGTCTGGTTAGACTGTAAACCTCCTTCCAGACTCACATTCATCTCCAATCCAAAATTAAATCTAGAATTGGCTTTCTATTTCGCAACAAAGCATCCTTCACTCATGCTGCCAAACATACCCTTGTAAAACTGACCATCCTACCAATCCTCAACTTTGGCGATGTCATTTACAAAATAGCCTCCAATATCCTACTCAACAAATTGGATGCAGTCTATCACAGTGCCATCCGTTTTGTCACCAAAGCCCCATATACTACCCACCATTGCGACCTGTACGCTCTCATTGGCTGGCCCTCGCTTCATACTCGTCGCCAAACCCACTGGCTCCATGTCATCTACAAGACCCTGCTAGGTAAAGTCCCCCTTATCTCAGCTCGCTGGTCACCATCGCATCTGCCACCTGGTCACACGCTCCAGCAGGTATATCTCTAGTCACCCCAAAACCAAAAACCGCCTCTTCTTCCAGTTCAAACTGCCCAATGACTGGTGCAACAAACACAGAGACAGGAACAATCACCCCACAAACAGCCCTATCTGGTGCAACAAACACAGAGACAGGAACAATCACCCACAAACAGTCCTATCTGGTGCAACAAACACAGAGACAGGAACAATCACCCACAAACAGCCTATCTGGTGCAACAAACACAGAGACAGGAACAATCACCCACAAACAGTCCTATCTGGTGCAACAAACACAGAGACAGGAACAATCACCCACAAACAGTCCTATCTGGTGCAACAAACACAGAGACAGGAACAATCACCCACAAACAGCCCTATCTGGTGCAACAAACACAGAGACAGGAACAATCACCCACAAACAGCCCTATCTGGTGCAAAAACAGAGACAGGAACATCTGGTGCAACAAACACAGAGACAGGAACAATCACCCACAAACAGCCCTATCTGGTGCAACAAACA
>NW_024603577.1:0-1728 GCF_018296145.1 Oncorhynchus tshawytscha | reverse complement strand
ATAGCCCACCCATTTTCACCTACCTCATCCCCATACTGTTTTTTATTTATTTACTTTTCTGCTCTTTTGCACACCAATATCTCTACCTGTACATGACCATCTGATCATTTATCACTCCAGTGATGGTAGACCAGGGTAATATAATGACAGTAGATGGTAGACCAGGTAATACAATGACAGTAGATGGTAGACCAGGGTAATATAATGACAGCAGATGGTAGACCAGGCAATATAATGACAGTAGAGACCAGGGTACCAGGGTAAAATAATGACAGTAGATGGTAGACAGGGTAATATAATGACAGTAGATGGAAGACCAGGGCAATATAATGACAGTAAATGGTAGACCAGGGTAATATAATGACAGTAGATGGTAGACCAGGGTAATATAATGACAGTAGATGACCAGTAATATAATGACAGTAGATGGTAGACCAGGTAATATAATGACAGTAGATGGAATACCAGGGTAATATAACCAGGGTAACCAGTAGAGGGTAAAATAATGAGTTTAGGTGGTAGATCAGGGTAATATAATGACAGTAGATGGTAGACCAGGGTAATGTAATGACAGTAGATGGTTGACCAGGGTAATATAATGACAGTAGATGGTTAGACCAGGGTAATGACAATAGATAGTAGAGTAGACCAGGGTCATATAATGGCAGTAGAGGGTAAAATAATGACAGCAGATGGTAGACCAGGGTTATTTTATGAGAGTAGATGGTAGACCAGGGTAATACCAGGGTAATATAATGACAGCAGACGGTAGACCAGGGTAACATAAATGACAGTAGATGGAATACCAGGGTAATATAACCAGGGTAACCAGTAGAGGGTAAAATAATGAGTTTAGGTGGTAGACTTGGTCTGGTCTGGTCTACCTGACCTGGTCTGGTCTAGCTGGTCTGTCATAATATAATAGAGACAGTAATCTATCTTGGCTGTCATATTTTAATAGAGACAGTAGATCTAGCTGGTCTGTCATATTATAATAGAGACAGTAGAATTAGCTGGTCTGCCATAGTATAATAGAGACAGTAGATCTAGATGGTCTGTCATTACATAATATAGACTGTAGATCTTGGTGGTCTGTCATAATATAATAGAGACAGTAGATATAGCTGAACTGTCATAATATAATAGAGACAGTAGATCTAGCTGGTCTTTCATAATATAATATAGACAGTAGATATAGCTGAACTGTCATATTATAATTGAGACAATAGAATTAGCTGGTCTTTCATATTATAATAGAGACAGTAGATGTAGCTGGTCTGTCATAATAATATAATAGAAACAGTTGATCTAGCTGGTCTGTCATATTATCATAGAGACAGTAGAATTAGCTGGTCTGTCATAATATAGAGACAGTAGATCTAGCTGGCCTGTCATAATATAATAGAGACAATAGATCTAGCTGGTCTGTCATTATATAATAGAGACAGTCAGTCTAGATGGTCTGTCATATTTGAATAGAGACAGTAGATCTAGCTGGTCTTTCATAATATAATAGAGACAGTAGATCTAGCTGGTCTGGCATAATATAATAGAGACAGTATATCTAGCTGGTCTGTCATAATATAATAGAGACAGTAGATTTAGCTGGTCTGTCATATTATAATAGAGCCAGTAGATCTAGCTGGTCTGTCATAATTTAATAGAGACAGTACAATTAACTGGTCTGTCATAATATAATAGAGACAGTAGATCTAGCTGGTCTGTCAA
>NW_024603576.1:0-1726 GCF_018296145.1 Oncorhynchus tshawytscha | reverse complement strand
CAGACCAGTTAGTTCTACTGTCCATATTATAATATGACAGACCAGCTAGATCTAATGTCTCTATTATACAATGACAGACCAGCTAGATCTACTGTCTCTATTATATTATGAGAGACCAGCTAGATCTACTGTCTCTATTATAACATGACAGACCAGCTAGATCTACTGTCTCTATTATATTATGACAGACCAGCTAGATCTACCGTCTCTATAATATGACAGACCAGTTAGATCGCTGTCTCTGTGATATTATGACAGACCAGCAAGATCTACTGTCTCTATTATAATATGACAGACCTGCTAGATCTACTGTCACTATTATAATATGACAGACCAGCTAGATTTACTGTCTCTATTATTATATGACAGACCAGCTAGATCTACTGTCTCTATTATATTATGACAGACCAGCTAGATCTACTGTCTCTATTATATTATGACAGACCAGCTAGATCTACTGTCTCTATAATATTATGACAGACCAGCTAGATCTACTGTCTCTATTATATTATGACAGACCAGCTAGATCTACTGTCTCTATTATTATATGACAGACAAGCTAGATCTACTGTCTCTATTATTATATGACAGACCAGCTAGATCTACTGTCTCTATTATATTATGACAGACCAGCTATATCTACTGTCTCTATTATATTATGACAGACCAGCTAGATCTACTGTCTCTATTATATTATGACAGACCAGCTAGATCTACTGTCTCTATTATATTATGACAGACCAGCTAGATCTACTGTCTCTATTATATTATGACAGACCAGCTAGATCTACTGTCTCTATTATTATATGACAGACAAGCTAGATCTACTGTCTCTATTATTATATGACAGACCAGCTAGATCTACTGTCTCTATTATATTATGACAGACCAGCTATATATACTGTCTCTATTATATTATGACAGACCAGCTAGATCTACTGTCTCTATTATATTATGACAGACCAGCTAGATCTACTGTCTCTATTATATTATGACAGACCATCTAGATCTACTGTCTCTATTATATTATGACAGACCAGCTAGATCTAATGTCTCTGTTATATAATGACAGACCAGCTAGATCTACTCTCTCTATTATATTATGAGAGACCAGCTAAATCTACTGTCTCTATTATATTATGACAGACCAGCTAGAACTACTGTTTCTATGTCTCTATCATATTATGACAGACCAGCTAGATCTACTGTCTCTATTATATTATGACAGACCAGCTAGATCTACTGTCTCTATTATATTATGACAGACCAGCTAGATCTACTGTCCATATTATAATATGACAGACCAGCTAGATCTAATGTCTCTATTATATTATGACAGACCAGCTAGATCTACTGTCTCTATTATATTATGACAGACCAGTAGGATCTAATGTCTCTGTTATATAATGACAGACCAGCTAGATCTACTCTCTCTATTATATTATGAGAGACCGCCAGATCTACTGTTTCTATTATATTATGACAGACCAGCTAGAACTACTGTCTCTATTATATTATGACAGACCAGCTAGATATACTCTGTCTCTATTATATTATGACAGACCAGCTCGATCTACTGTCTCTATTATATTATGCGACAGACCAAAGCTAGATTCACTGTCCATATTATAATATGACAGACCAGCTAGATCTAATGTCTCTATTATATAATGACAGACCAGTTGTGATCTACTGTCTCTATTATATTATGAGAGACCAGCTAAAT
>NW_024603575.1:0-1726 GCF_018296145.1 Oncorhynchus tshawytscha | reverse complement strand
ACTGGCTCTGGTTCTGACACAACAGGGTAGGAGGATCATTAGGACAGCTAAGAGGAATCATTAGTAAGAGGAAGTACTGGCTCTGGTTCTGACACAACAGGGTAGGAGGATCATTAGGACAGCTAAGAGGAAGTACTGAGGAAGTACTGGCTCTGGTTCTGACACAACAGGGTAGAGGGATCATCAGGACAGCTAAGAGGAATTACTGGCTCTGGTTCTGACACAACAGGGTAGGAGGATCATTAGGACAGCTAAGAGGAAGTACTGGCTCTGGTTCTGACACAACAGGGTAGGAGGATCATTAGGACAGCTAAGAGGAAGTACTGGCTCTGGTTCTGACACAACAGGGTAGGAGGATCATTAGGACAGCTAAGAGGAAGTACTGGCTCTGGTTCTGACACAACAGGGTAGGAGGATCATTAGGACAGCTAAGAGGAAGTACTGGCTCTGGTTCTGACACAACAGGGTAGGAGGATCATTAGGACAGCTCATTAGAGCTAAGAGGAAGTACTGGCTCTGGTTCTGACACAACAGGGTAGGAGGATCATTAGGACAGCTAAGAGGAAGTACTGGCTCTGGTTCTGACACAACAGGGTAGGAGGATCATTAGGACAGCTAAGAGGAAGTACTGGCTCTGGTTCTGACACAACAGGGTAGGAGGATCATTAGGACAGCTAAGAGGAAGTACTGGCTCTGGTTCTGACACAACAGGGTAGGAGGATCATTAGGACAGCTAAGAGGAAGTACTGGCTCTGGTTCTGACACAACAGGGTAGGAGGATCATTAGGACAGCTAAGAGGAAGTACTGGCTCTGGTTCTGACACAACAGGGTAGGAGGATCATTAGGACAGCTAAGAGGAAGTACTGGCTCTGGTTCTGACACAACAGGGTAGGAGGATCATTAGGACAGCTAAGAGGAAGTACTGGCTCTGGTTCTGACACAACAGGGTAGGAGGATCATTAGGACAGCTAAGAGGAAGTACTGGCTCTGGTTCTGACACAACAGGGTAGGAGGATCATTAGGACAGCTAAGAGGAAGTACTGGCTCTGGTTCTGACACAACAGGGTAGGAGGATCATTAGGACAGCTAAGAGGAAGTACTGGCTCTGGTTCTGACACAACAGGGTAGGACAGAGGATCATCTGGACAGCTAAGAGGAAGTACTGGCTCTGGTTCTGACACAACAGGGTAGGAGGATCATTAGGACAGCTAAGAGGAAGTACTGGCTCTGGTTCTGACACAACAGGGTAGGAGGATCATTAGGACAGCTAAGAGGAAGTACTGGCTCTGGTTCTGACACAACAGGGTAGGAGGATCATTAGGACAGCTAAGAGGAAGTACTGGCTCTGGTTCTGACACAACAGGGTAGGAGGATCATTAGGACAGCTAAGAGGAAGTACTGGCTCTGGTTCTGACACAACAGGGTAGGAGGATCATTAGGACAGCTAAGAGGAAGTACTGGCTCTGGTTCTGACACAACAGGGTAGGAGGATCAGGACAGCTAGGAGGCTCTGGTTCTGACACAGGGTAGGAGGATCATTAGGACAGCTAAGAGGAAGTACTGGCTCTGGTTCTGACAACAGGGTAGGAGGATCATTAGGACAGCTAAGAGGAAGTACTGGCTCTGGTTCTGACACAACAGGGTAGGAGGATCATTAGGACAGCTAAGAGGAAGTACTGGCTCTGGTTCTGACACAACAGGGTAGGAGGATCATTAGGACAGCTA
>NW_024603574.1:0-1725 GCF_018296145.1 Oncorhynchus tshawytscha | reverse complement strand
ACATCACCTTCAAAGGTGAAAATGACCCCATTCAACACTGTGTAGATCGTAGATAGGTCAATTCTTAACTTAAAGACTTAAAACTCAGGATTCTGTAGGTTTCTATGTCAGTCAAGACATGTGTTGACTTATAGCTTCCTGTGCCAACCGGAAGTGCCTTTAATTGGGTCACACTGTCTGTTTTGAAGGGTTAGAAAAGTCACATCTCTCCAAAACTTCATATGTGTGACTAGGTAACCCTCCTAAACTGTAAATCAGTCATTTCCCCCAGGAGATGTCAAAGAAAAGCTCTCATACACACACACAGCAAGGATGGAGTGACAAAGTGCGGTGCTTGAAGACACAGAGAGCAGGCAATGGCACACATAATCCCTAGTCGTGCCGAGTTCAACGAGATAGTCCCGCTTGACCGTAGCTCGCCAGCATTTTACAACCATATTTTTATTTTTTGGGTTACAAGGTGCCTATTTTAAACAGTCCATAAAAAGCACTCAGGGCGGCCCTGCGGATAGAGGGTCGTAGTAGGGAACTCCCATAGCGGGCATGGACAATAGGAGTCCCGGTAAATGCATTTACAACCATATTTTATTTTGGGTTACCAGTTGCACAACAATGCGTGCATTTGCAATATGATTCTATAGTGAAAAAACACCACCAAATGGACATGATGAAATCAACACAGCGAGTGATGGAAAGGAACAACTATCACTGCTCGGCCATCCTGTGTTCATCAGGCCAGTCAATTTTGCATTTTTGAGCATGTCAAATTTCATATGGTAAATGCCCATTGAACCATATTGCAAATGCACGTGCACTTGCAATATGATTAATGGACAGGATGAAGTCAACACAACGAGCGATGGAAAGGAGCAACTATCACTGCCAGGCCATCCCGAGTTCATCTGGCCAGTCAATTTTGCATTTCTGCAGGATTTTGAGCATGTCAAATTTCATATGGTAAATGCCCATTGAACCATATTGCAAATGCACGTGCACTTGCAATATGATTGTATGTGAAAGACATCACCAAATGGACATGATGAAATCAACACAACGAGTGATGGAAAGGAACAACTATCACTGCTCGGCCATCCTGTGTTCATCAGGCCAGTCAATTTTGCATTTTTGAGCATGTCAAATTTCATATGGTAGAATACAACTAAAGTATGTTGATACAGTTCTTATACGTGTGTAATTGACACAAAATTACAAAAACGGTCCAGAAAGCACTTTTTTAAGGGTGTGTGAAGTTTTTACAAAATTTTGACATTTTTGACTTTTGACTTTTGACTTCCTATGAAATCATATTGAAAATGGACAAAACATATTACTTATGCCCATGTAAAAAAAAAAAAAAAAATATGATGATAAAATTGGACAAAAGTATATTCATACAGTTCTACATGTGTAATTGACAAAAATCAAAGAATTTCAAAACGGTCCAGAAAGCACTTTTTTTAAGGGGTGATAAGTTTTGACAAAAAATCATTTTTTCAAAAATTTTGCTTTTGGATGTTGACTTGGGTGCCATTTCAATATGAAAAACCATGGTGGAGCGAATTCGCCACCTGTTGAATTTTTAAAGTGTTACAATAGGCAATGCATATGGCAGTTGCAATACACTTTGCACGAATCAACGCCTCGAATTGGGTGGTATTGGCCAATGTGTATATGGTTTGTCCGATGCCAATGACTTCCCATCCATTTTTGTCCACTTCAGGGGGT
>NW_024603573.1:0-1725 GCF_018296145.1 Oncorhynchus tshawytscha | reverse complement strand
TGTCTCTGTTATAATATGACAGACCAGCTAGATCTACTGTCTCTATTATGACAGACCAGCTAGATCTACTGTCTCTATTGTATTATGATCTACTGGTCTACTATCTACTGTCATTATATTTCCCTGGTCTACCCTCTACTGTCATTCTATTACCCTGGTCTACCATCTACTGTCATTATATTACCCTGGTCTCTAAATGTCATTATATTACCCTGGTCTTCAATCAACTGTCATTATTTTACACTGGTCTACCATCAACTGTCATTATATTACCATGGTCTAACCTCTACTGTCATTATACGACCCTGGAATACCATCTACTGTAATTATATTACCCTGGAATACCATCTACTGTCAATATATTACCCTGGTCTACCCTCTACTGTCATTATATTACCCTGGTCTCCCCTCTACTGTCATTCTAATACCCTGGTCTATAATCTACTGTCATTCTAATACCCTGGTCTATAATCTACTGTCATTATACTACCCTGTCCACCATCTACTGTCATTATATTACCCTGGTCTCCCCTCTACTGTCATTAATTACCCTGGTCTACCATCTACTGTCATTTATATTTCCCTGGTCTTCAATCAACTGTCATTATATTACCCTGGAATACCATCTACTGTCATTATATTACCCTGGTCTACCATCTACTGTCATTATATTACCCTGGTCTACCCTCTACTGTCATTATATACCCTGGTCTTCAATCTGGTATTACCCTGGTCTACCATCTACTGTCATTATATTACCCTGGTCTACCATCTACTGTCATTATATTCCCCTGGTCTACCATCTACTGTCATTATATTACCCTGGTCTCCATCTACTGTCATTATATTACCCTGGTCTACCATCTACTGTCATTATATTACCCTGGTCTACCATCTACTGTCATTATATTACCCTGGTCTACCCTCTACTGTCATTATATTACCCTGGTCTACCATCTACTGTCATTATATTACCCTGGAATACCATCTACTGTCATTATATTACCCTGGTCTACCATCTACTGTCATGACATTACCCTGGTATTAACCTGGTCTACCATCTACTCTCATTATATTACCCTGGTCTACCATCTACTATCATTATATTACCCTGGTCTACCATCTACTGTCATTATATTACCCTTGTCTACCCTATACTGTCATTATATTACCCTTGTCTACCCTATACTGTCATTATATTACCCTGGTCTACCATCTACTGTCATTATATTACCCTGGTCTACACTCTACTGTCATTATGTTACCCTGGTCTACCATCTAATTTCATGATATTACCCTGGACATCCATCTACTGTCATTATATTACCCTGGTATCCCCTCTACTGTCCTTATATTACCCTGGTCTACCATCTACTGTCATTATATTACCCTGGTCTACCCTCTACTGTCAATATATTACCCTGGTCTACCCTCTACTGTCATTATATTACCCTGGTCTACCCTCTACTGTCATTATATTACCCTGGTTTACCATCTACTGTCATTATATTACCCTTGTCTACCCTATACTGTCATTATATTACCCTGGTCTACCATCTCCTGTCATTATATTACCCTGGTCTCCCCTCTACTGTCATTCCAATACCCTGGGCTGTAATCTACTGTCATTATACTACCCTGTCCACCATCTACTGTCATTATATTACCTTGGTCTCCCCTCTACTGTCATTAATTACCCTGGTCTACCATCTACTGTCATTTATA
>NW_024603572.1:0-1724 GCF_018296145.1 Oncorhynchus tshawytscha | reverse complement strand
AGATAATATAATGACAGTAGAGGTTAATATAATGACAGTAGATGGTAGACCAGGGTAATATAATGACAGTAGAGAGTAGACCAGGGTAATATAATGACAGTAGACCAGGGTAATATAATGACAGTAGAGGGTAGACCACGGTAATACAATGACAGTTCATTGTAGAATAGGGTAATATAATGACAGTAGATGGTAGACCAGGATAATATAATGGCAGTAGAGTTTAGACCAGGGTAATATCGTGACAGTAGATTGTAGACCAGGGTAATAAAATGACAGTAGATGGTAGACCAGGGTAATATAATGACAGCAGATTTGTAGACCAGGGCAATAAAATGACAGCTCCATAGTGCAGACCAGGGCAATAAAATGACAGTCGATAGTAGAACAGGGCATGTAACGACAGCAGATTTACAATATAATGATTGGCAGATGGTAGACCAGGGTAATATAAATGACAGTAGAGGGCAGGGCTTAGGGAAATATAAAATGACAGTAGATGGTAGACCAGGGTAATATAATGACAGTAGATGGTAGACCAGGTTAATATAATGACAGTAGATGGCATACCAGGGCCATCATGACAGTGGATGGTAGACCAGGGTAATATAAATGACAGTAGATGGTAGAACAGGGTAATACAATGACAGTAGATGGTAGACCAGGGTAATATAATGGCAGTAGAGAGTAGACCAGGGTAATATAAATGACAGTAGACCAGGGTTTAATGACAGTAGAGGTAGACCAGGGCAATATAAATGACAGTAGAAACAGGGTAATATAATGACAGTAGAGGGCAGACCAGGGTAATATAATGACAGTCCATAGAATAGGTAATATAAATGACAGTAGATGGTAGACCAGGGCAATATAAATGGGCTACAGAGTTTAGACCAGGGTAATATAGGTGTGACAGTAGATTGTAGACCAGGGTAATATAATGACACAGATTTGCAGACCAGGCAATATAAATGATTGAGTGGCGGTAAATGTAGTGCATTAGCAGATGAGACCAGGTCAATATAAACACGGTATTTGCAGAACCAGGGTAATATAACGACAGTAGATGGTAACGATAAATAGTACGCAGCATTTGCGTTCAGGCATTACAATGACAGCAGATGGCAGACCAGGGCAATATAATGACAGTAGATGGTAGAATTAGGGTAATGAGAATGGCTGGTAGATGGTACTATAATGACAGTAGATGGTAGACCAGGGTAATATAATAACAGTAGATGGTAGACCAGGGTAATATCATGACAGTGGATGGTAGACCAGGTTAATAAATGACAGAGATGGTAGACCAGAGTAATATAATGACAGTAGAGGGTAGACCAGGGTAATATAATGACAGCAGATGGCAGACCAGGGCAATATAATGACAGTATTTAGACCAGGGTAATATAATGACATTAGATGGTAGACCAGGGTAATATAATGACAGTAGATGGAGACCAGGGTAATATAATGACAGTAGAGGTTAATATAATGTCAGGGGATGGTAGACCAGGATTTCTAGACCAGGTAATATAGTGACAGTAGATGGTAGACCAGGGTAATATAAATGACAGTAGACTAGGTAAATATAACCAGGGTAATATAATGACAGTAGATGGTAGACCAGGTTAATATAATGACAGTAGATGGTAGACCAGGGTAATATCATGACAGTAGATGCAGACCAGGGTAATATTAGATGGTAGACCAAGATAATATAATGA
>NW_024603571.1:0-1723 GCF_018296145.1 Oncorhynchus tshawytscha | reverse complement strand
AAGTCAAGTCATCCTACCGTGCCTTTCTAAGGTCTTCGAAAGCCAAGTCAACAAACAGATTACCGACCATTTCGAATCTCACCATACCTTCTCTGCTATGCAATCTGGTTTCAGAGCTGGTCATGGGTGCACCTCAGCCACGCTCAAGGTCCTAAATGATATCTTAACCGCCATCGATAAGAAACATTACTGTGCAGCCGTATTCATTGATCTGGCCAAGGCTTTCGACTCTGTCAATCACCACATCCTCATCGACAGACTCGACAGCCTTGGTTTCTCAAATGATTGCCTCGCCTGGTTCACCAACTACTTCTCTGATAGAGTTCAGTGTGTCAAATCGGAGGGTCTGCTGTCCGGACCTCTGGCAGTCTCTATGGGGGTGCCACAGGGTTCAATTCTTGGACCGACTCTCTTCTCTGTATACATCAATGAGGTCGCTCTTGCTGCTGGTGAGTCTCTGATCCACCTCTACGCAGACGACACCATTCTGTATACTTCCGGCCCTTCTTTGGACACTGTGTTAACAACCCTCCAGGCAAGCTTCAATGCCATACAACTCTCCTTCCGTGGCCTCCAATTGCTCTTAAATACAAGTTAAACTAAATGCATGCTCTTCAACCGATCGCTACCTGCACTTACCCGCCTGTCCAACATCACTACTCTGGACGGCTCTGACTTAGAATACGTGGACAACTACAAATACTTAGGAGTCTGGTTAGACTGTAAACTCTCCTTCCAGACCCATATCAAACATCTCCAATCCAAAGTTAAATCTAGAATTGGCTTCCTATTTCGCAACAAAGCATCCTTCACTCATGCTGCCAAACATACCCTTGTAAAACTGACCAATCTACCAATCCTCGACTTTGGCGATGTCATTTACAAAATAGCCTCCAATACCCTACTCAACAAATTGGATGCAGACTATCACAGTGCAATCCGTTTTGTCACCAAAGCCCCATATACTACCCACCATTGCGACCTATACGCTCTCGTTGGCTGGCCCTCGCTTCATACCCGTCGCCAAACCCACTGGCTCCATGTCATCTACGAGACCCTGCTAGGCAAAGTCCCCCCTTATCTCAGCTCGCTGGTCACCATAGCATCTCCCACCTGTAGCACACGCTCCAGCAGGTATATCTCTCTAGTCACACCCAAAACCAATTCTTTCTTTGGCCGCCTCTCCTTCCAGTTCTCTGCAGCCAATGACTGGAACGAACTACAAAAATCTCTGAAACTGGAAACACTTATCTCCCTCACTAGCTTTAAGCACCAACTGTCAGAGCAGCTCACAGATTACTGCACCTGTACATAGCCCACCTATAATTTAGCCCAAACAACTACCTCTTTCCCAACTGTATTTAATTTTTATTTATTTATTTATTTTGCTCCTTTGCACCCCATTATTTTTATTTCTACTTTGCACATTCCTCCATTGCAAAACTACCATTCCAGTGTTTTACTTGCTATATTGTATTTACTTTGCCACCATGGCCTTTTTTTGCCTTTACCTCCCTTCTCACCTCATTTGCTCACATTGTATATAGACTTGTTTATACTGTATTATTGACTGTATGTTTGTTTTACTCCATGTGTAACTCTGTGTCGTTGTAGCTGTCGAACTGCTTTGCTTTATCTTGGCCAGGTCGCAATTGTAAATGAGAACTTGTTCTCAACTTGCCTACCTGGTTAAATAAAGGTAAAATAAATAAATAAATAAAAG
>NW_024603570.1:0-1723 GCF_018296145.1 Oncorhynchus tshawytscha | reverse complement strand
GGTTGTACAGTCTCAAATAAAACTGAAGGACCTCGGCGTTACTCTGGACCCTGATCTCTTTTGAAGAACATATCAAGACCATTTCAAGGACATCTTTTTTCCATCTACGTAACATTGCAAAAATCAGAAACTTTCTGTCCAAAAATGATGCAGAAAAATTAATCCATGCTTTTGTCACTTCTAGGTTAGACTACTGCAATGCTCTATTTTCCGGCTACCCGGATAAAGCACTAAATAAACTTCAGTGCTAAATACGGCTGCTAGAATCCTGACTAGAACCAAAAATTTGATCATATTACCCAGTGCTAGCCTCTCTACACTGGCTTCCTGTCAAAGCAAGGGCTGATTTCAGGTTTTACTGCTAACCTACAAAGCATTACATGGGCTTGCTCCTACCTATCTCTCTGATTTGGTCCTGCCGCATATACCTACACGTACGCTACGGTCACAAGACGCAGGCCTCCTAATTGTCCCTAGAATTTCTAAGCAAACAGCTGGAGGCAGGGCTTTCTCCTATAGAGCTCCATTTTTATGGAACGGTCTGCCTACCCATGTCAGAGACGCAAACTCGGTCTCAACCTTTTAAGTCTTTACTGAAGACTCATCTCTTCAGTGGGTCATATGATTGAGTGTAGTCTGGCCCAGGAGTGGGAAGGTGAACGGAAAGGCTCTGGAGCAACGAACCGCCCTTGCTGTCTCTGCCTGGCCGGTTCCCCTCTTTCCACTGGGATTCTCTGCCTCTAACCCTATTACAGGGGCTGGGTCACTGGTTTACTGGGCTCTCTCATGCCGTCCCTGGAGGGGGTGCGTCACCTGAGTGGGTTGATTCACTGTTGTGGTCATCCTGTCTGGGTGGCGCCCCTTGGGTTGTGCCGGGCGGAGATCTGTGGGCTATACTCAGCCTTTGTCTCAGGATGGTAAGTTGGTGGTTGAAGATATCCTCTAGTGGTGTGGGGCTGTGCTTGGCAAAGTGGGTGGGGTTATATCCTTCCTGTTTGGCTCCTGTCCGGGGGTGACCTCGGATGGCCACAGTGTCTCCTGACCCCTCCTGTCTCAGCCTCCAGTATTTATGCTGCAGTAGTTTATGTGTCGAGGGCTGGGGTCAGTTATATCTGAGTACTTCTGTCCTATTCGTGTCCTGTGTGAATCTAAGTGTGCGTTCTCTAATCTTCCTCTCTCTCTCTCTTTCTTCTCTCTCTCTCGGAGGACCCGAGCCCTAGGACCAGGACTACCTGACATGATGACTCCTTGCTGTCCCCAGTCCACCTGGCCATGCTGCTGTTCCAGTTTCAACTGACCTGAGCCCTAGGACCATGCCCCAGGACTACCTGACATGATGACTCCTTGCTGTCCCCAGTCCACCTGGCCATGCTGCTGCTCCAGTTTCAACTTCCACCTGACTGTGCTGCTGCTCCAGTTTCAACTGTTCTGCCTTATTATTATTCGACCATGCTGGTCATTTATGAACATTTGAACATCTTGGCCATGTTCTGTTATAATCTCCACCCGGCACAGCCAGAAGAGGACTGGCCACCCCACATAGCCTGGTTCCTCTCTAGGTTTCTTCCTAGGTTTTGGCCTTTCTAGGGAGTTTTTCCTAGCCACCGTGCTTCTACACCTGCATTGCTTGCTGTTTGGGGTTTTAGGCTGGGTTTCTGTACAGCACTTTGAGATATCAGCTGATGTACGAAGGGCTATATAAATACATTTGATTTGATTTGAT
>NW_024603569.1:0-1721 GCF_018296145.1 Oncorhynchus tshawytscha | reverse complement strand
GGCAATCTCAAACCATTATAAAGATCACTTTTTCATTGATACATTTAATATTATTATAGGAATGAATACTGAAATAGAGTGCATTGATGTAACTAAGAGAATTACACTATAGGTCACTTCACGACCAACAAACACACCGAAGAGGCAACGTCGGGATTCGATGGTGGCCCTAGCCAATCGCGCCGCACTCCAGAAATCCACAGATGGGAAGAGTTTAAAAGATTGAGAAAAGTGTTGCAAAGTGGTCCACAGCCTCACCAGAGCGAGCAAGAACGTTACAGAATCTGAATCCGCGGCTCTGTCATATCCATTGGAGTCCAGGGAGAAAGAGGACTTTGCTGTGGGTTTTCTCGTGCCAGGATAGAGGGGTGTATTTCACCATTTTTAAATCTCCTCTGTGAATAATCAAAGATAACTATGTCAAAGAATTTCAAAGGTGGACCATCCTTCGGACTTTCTGCTGAGGTCAAAAGTAAGGTATGTATCTCGCATGTCATGTAGCTTTTCTTTTAATTGAAATTAAAATAATGGGGTCTTTGCGTAATTGACATCAGTGGGCCAAGATAATGCTCGCGCTCAGGAAGGTGCGCACTTGACTCTCGCATATCTTGTCACTACGTGCATCTTCTCAGATGTATTAGTTGTAGGGGAACCAATGGTATATCGAGGGCCAATAATATATTTTTGCTTTCTGTTAGGATATTTTATCGAATAGGCTTTTTGGACTGTCAAATTGGACTGTCAATGGTGATCATAGGTCTAGGGCCTAGGCCTATACTGATAAATGGCAGCCTACCGTTCTTACAGTTTACTTTATCGTTTAATATGTGAGGGCATCCAAACCAATTGTCTCTGATTCACAACTTCGAACTGGGTCATTTAGATTA
Organism: Oncorhynchus tshawytscha; assembly: GCF_018296145.1. Classification (NCBI taxonomy): domain Eukaryota; kingdom Metazoa; phylum Chordata; class Actinopteri; order Salmoniformes; family Salmonidae; genus Oncorhynchus; species Oncorhynchus tshawytscha. The sequence continues at coordinate 834 of NW_024603569.1, read as the reverse complement.
CAGGTGATATCACCTAACCTGTCTGTCACAGAACACAATGACATAATTCCTCCCAGATGAGCCCACAAGGCCTGATATGAAGGTGTCTTTAGAAGGCTACCAGTATGTATATATTTTTTAAAGGGTCAATCAATCTGTGATCGCTACATTCATTTTGGACTTTTAAATTCATGATACCCATTGATTCTTGAAGAATATGACTTATAAGTCTTTCATGAGCTTAGTTCCTTGTTCTTACCCCATCATCAGAACCCATCAGTGGTTACATTTCTACAGACCCATCCCTAAGCTATTTGACCAAATCAGTGGTGGTTTGTCCACTTTGTTATTGTTTGAACTGCAGATTGCCCCTTTAAAGTCTAGGCGAGAACTAAATGAGTCACCAACACCAACCAAGAGTCTATGGACCAGCTACTGTAGGCCTACCATGTAGGCGACTGTGCTATCAACATCCACTAATGTTTGGAAGAGATTGTATTTTCAGTGACAGTGCAATAACAGTGATGCACGATATGTGTGTGTGTCATAACTGCTGACAACCCATGTTCAGCTTGGGACACAGCATGACTCTACCAATGGGATCAAATAACTATCCCAGGATATTCCAGAACTCCCAACTCCATGTCTGTCAATAACAACTGAATTTGCTATCCCTATCATCAGCCTTATCACGTTGGAAGAGCCCTGGTTCCTGCATACATAGTGGTTTCCTGTCCATACTTTTATAGGGGCACTCTTCAAACAAACATTTCCTTATACTTGGCCACCATGGTCATTAGTGCTGTAGTATAGAAATAGTTCATATTCAAAAGTGTATCATTCAGTATATATATA
>NW_024603568.1:0-1721 GCF_018296145.1 Oncorhynchus tshawytscha | reverse complement strand
TCTAGACCTACAATTTGAGACTATTTGTATAAACATTGGAGCATTTTTGAGCAGTTCATATATCCCCAGACAATTTAGAAAAATAGGCCTCAATTGAACGTACACCCAAAACGAGCCAGTTTTGAGGGTGCATAGAGCCATAATTAGGATAGTCACAGTGATGTACTTTACATGCCCTGTTCCTGTTGATCTAGACCTACAATTTGAGACCATTTGTATAAACATTGGAGCATTTTTGAGCAGTTCATATATCCCCAGACAATTTAGAAAAATAGGCCTCATTTGATCGTACAGCCAAAACGAGCCAGTTTTGAGGGTGCATAGAGCCATAACTAGGATAGTCACAGTGATGTACTTTACATGCCCTGTTCCTGTTGATCTAGACCTACAATTTGAGACTATTTGTATAAACATTGGAGCATTTTTGAGCAGTACCCAAAACGAGCCAGTTTTGAGGGTGCATAGAGCCATAACTAGGATAGTCACAGTGATGTACTTTACATGCCTGTTCCTGTTGATCTAGACCTACAATTTGAGACCATTTGTATAAACATTGGAGCATTTTTGAGCAGTTCATATATCCCCAGACAATTTAGAAAAATAGGCCTCATTTGATCGTACAGCCAAAACGAGCCGGTTTTGAGGGTGCATAGAGCCATAACTAGGATAGTCACATTGATGTACTTTACATGCCCTGTTCCTGTTGATCTAGACCTACAATTTGAGACCATTTGTATAAACATTGGAGCGTTTTTGAGCTGTTCATAGATCCCCAGACAATTTAGAAAAATAGGCCTGAATTGTACGTACAGCCAAAACGAGCCAGTTTTGAGGGTGCATAGAGCCATAACTAGGATAGTCACAGTGATGTACTTTACATGCCCTGTTCCTGTTGATCTAGACCTACAATTTGAGACCATTTGTATAAACATTGGAGCATTTTTGAGCTGTTCATATATCCCCAGACAATTTAGAAAAATAGGCCTGAATTGAACGTACACCCAAAACGAGCCAGTTTTGAGGGTGCATAGAGCCATAACTAGGATAGTCACAGTGATGTACTTTACAGGCCCTGTTACAGTTGATCTAGACCTACAATTTGAGTCCATTTGTATAAACATTGGAGCTTTTTTGAGCTGTTCATAGATCCCCAGACAATTTAGAAAAATAGGCCTCAATTGAACGTACACCCAAAACGAGCCAGTTTTGAGGGTGCATAGAGCCATAACTAGGATAGTCACAGTGATGTACTTTACATGCCCTGTTCCTGTTGATCTAGACCTACAATTTGAGACCATTTGTATAAACATTGGAGCGTTTTTGAGCTGTTCATAGATCCCCAGACAATTTAGAAAAATAGGCCTCAATTGAACGTACAGCCAAAACGAGCCAGTTTTGAGGGTGCATAGAGCCATAACTAGGATAGTCACAGTGATGTACTTTACATGCCCTGTTACAGTTGATCTAGACCTACAATTTGAGTCCATTTGTATAAACATTGGAGCTTTTTTTGAGCTATTCATAGATCCCCAGACAATTTAGAAAAATAGGCCTGAATTGAACGTACACCCAAAACGAGCCAGTTTTGAGGGTGCATAGAGCCATAACTAGGATAGTCACAGTGATGTACTTTACATGCCCTGTTCCTGTTGATCTAGACCTACAATTTGAGACCATTTGTATAAACATTGGAGCATTTTTTGAGCAGTTCATATATCCCC
>NW_024603567.1:0-1719 GCF_018296145.1 Oncorhynchus tshawytscha | reverse complement strand
TTGTTTATGGAAAAGTGCTTATTTATGCATTCTACAGTGTTTTCTTAACATCTCGAATAAACATAACAAAAAAAAGTTTTATCCCAGAGTGCATCAAACATGATTTAGAGCTTGTTTATGGAAAAGTGCTTATTTCCGTATTTCAATGCTGCAACTTGCTGAAAATTGTCTACAGTGTTCCTAATCATCTAGTTTGAACAGTTCTGTAAAAACATTGTATCCAGAGTGCATCAAACATGATTTAGAGCTTGTTTATGGAAAAGTGCTTATTTCTGCATTTCAATGTTGCAACATGCTAAAAACTGTCCACATTGTTCATTTCATCTCAAATAAGACAGCACAGCAAAAATTGGACATCCAGAGTGCATCAAACATGATTTAGAGCTTGTTTATGGAAAAGTGCTTATTTCTGTATTTCAATGCTGCAACTTGCTGAAAATTGTCTACAGTGTTCCTAATCATCTAGTTTGAACAGTTCTGTAAAAAACATTGTATCCAGAGTGCATCAAACATGATTTAGAGCTTGTTTATGGAAAAGTGCTTATTTATGCATTCTACAGTGTTTTCATAACATCTCGAATAAACATAACAAAAAAAGTTTTATCCCAGAGTGCATCAAACATGATTTAGAGCTTGTTTATGGAAAAGTGCTTATTTCTGTATTTCAATGCTGCAACTTGCTGAAAATTGTCTACAGTGTTCCTAATTATCTAGTTTGAACAGTTCTGTAAAAAACATTGTATCCAGAGTGCATCAAACATGATTTAGAGCTTGTTTATGGAAAAGTGCTTATTTATGCATTCTACAGTGTTTTCATAACATCTCGAATAAACATAACAAAAAAGTTTTATCCCAGAGTGCATCAAACATGATTTAGAGCTTGTTTATGGAAAAGTGCTTATTTCTGTATTTCAATGCTGCAACTTGCTGAAAATTGTCTACAGTGTTCCTAATCATCTAGTTTGAACAGTTCTGTAAAAAACATTGTATCCAGAGTGCATCAAACATGATTTAGAGCTTGTTTATGGAAAAGTGCTTATTTATGCATTCTACAGTGTTTTCATAACATCTCGAATAAACATAACAAAAAAAGTTTTATCCCAGAGTGCATCAAACATGATTTAGAGCTTGTTTATGGAAAAGTGCTTATTTTCCGTATTTCAATGCTGCAACTTGCTGAAAATTGTCTACAGTGTTCCTAATCATCTAGTTTGAACAGTTCTGTAAAAAACATTGTATCCAGAGTGCATCAAACATGATTTAGAGCTTGTTTATGGAAAAGTGCTTATTTCCGTATTTCAATGCTTCAACTTGCTGAAAATATCTAGTTTGAACAGTTCTGTAAAAAACATTGTATCCAGAGGGCATCAAACATGATTTAGAGCTTGTTTATGGAAAAGTGCTTATTTCTGTATTTCAATGCTGCAACTTGATGAAAATTGTCTACAGTGTTACTAATCATCTAGTTTGAACAGTTCTGTAAAAAAACATTGTATCCAGAGTGCATCAAACATGATTTAGAGCTTGTTTATGGAAAAGTGCTTATTTCTGCATTTCAATGTTGCAACATGCTAAAAACTGTCCACATTGTTCATTTCATCTCAAATAAGACAGCACAGCAAAATTGGACATCCAGAGTGCATCAAACATGATTTAGAGCTTGTTTATGGAAAAGTGCTTATTTCTGTATTTCAATGCTGCAACTTGTTGAAAATTGTC
>NW_024603566.1:0-1717 GCF_018296145.1 Oncorhynchus tshawytscha | reverse complement strand
AATGTGAACAAGTATTATTACTAAATAAGCTTTCATATCAAACCTGATGTCCCGAGTCATTACTTTGAAGACAGTTATTCCAAAAGTGATAGACTGCATCCAATTTGAGTTGGAGGCTATTTTGTAAATGATATCGCCGAAGTCAATTGGCAGATAGTCAGTTTTACGAGGGTGTTTGGCAGCATGAGTGAGGGATGGGTTTGTTGCGAAATAGGAAGCCCATTCTAGATTTAATTTTGGATTGGAGATGCTTGATACCATGGGAACATACACATGGACTGTGCTATGATTTGCTGTCACTCTTTCATATTGATTCTGTACTGTTGAGGAAAGAGCTTGCAAGGAAGCATTTCATCATCGTTTACACCCAGTGTCCCGTGGTGGTCAGACCTGGTTAGAAAAGGTTTTGTAGTTTTTCAAATGCTTAAGGTAGTTGAATATATTTTTTACTTTTTTTAGTATCCCCATTAGCCGATGTCAGCTAGTCTTACTGGGGTCTGATACAAAAAAAATATCAAATACTTGGCATCTCAGTTACACATACACACAACCAGTGTTTTCATATGTGTGTGTTTATGTCATCTCAGTTGTCAAGACACACAACCTAGTAGGTCACACAGGACACAACCAGTAGGTCACATGTCAGTACAGACACACAACCAGTAGGTCACATGTCAGTACAGACACACAACCAGTAGGTCACATGTCAGTACAGACACACAACCAGTAGGTCACATGTCAGTACAGACACACAACCAGTAGGTCACATGTCAGTACAGACACACAACCTAGTAGGTCACATGTCAGGACACACAACCAGTAGGTCACATGTCAGTACAGACACACAACCAGTAGGTCACATGGGGGAGAGGCGTTGTGCCGTGGGGTGTTGCTTTGTTTTGTTTTTTAAACCCGAGTTGCTGTTCTCTTGCCCTATAAGGACGGGAGTTCCATCCAATCATGGCTCTATATAATACTGTGCGTTTAATTTGTTCTGGATTTGGGGACTGTGAAAAGACCCCTGGTGGCATGTCTGGTGGGGTAAGTGTGTGTAAGCTCACAATGCAAACGAGGAATTTAAACAAAAAGCAATGCAGTCAACCTTTCAACTACCAGAAACAAAGTAAAACAAATCTGTTTCCACAAGTGGTGTGATCCACAATCCCTTTTCCTCCAGACCCAGTCTGTCCCCAATCAGCAAACACATGGTAGGCAGAAGAGAAACCCACATTTAAAAGACAAGGCATTTTGGAAGTAAAATGTTTTATTGAACAAATCATGCAAGAGTAGAAGGAACACCAGGCCAAATCAAAATAATAACCGTAGAACCTAAGTATCAGCAATAGTGGCCAAATCAGATGTCAATTTAAAAGTCGTATAGTTATGAAAACAATTTATACCATTGTAGTGTTCACCCTGTAAACAATTCTTGCATGACGATGCGCAAGTGAAGGGAGATCTCATTTCAAACAAAGCATTAGTTTGCACAATTCCTCACCTCAGTTGCCAATTTTGGCCCTTTTCTTTCAAATGGAGGCACAGTAACAGGTGAAAGACGATTAAGGAGTTGGGCAAAACCAAATTATGATCTCCCCGTCCAGCTTGTCGAGGGGTCGCCGTCTCTGTCTAAGGCCGGCCGCTTCTGCAGGAGGGGGCATTGACCAGACACCACACTTGCTTGGGATCCAGTTGGTTCAGGTCCAGTGCAGGCAGGATG
>NW_024603565.1:0-1717 GCF_018296145.1 Oncorhynchus tshawytscha | reverse complement strand
GAGTAGCTGCTGCCTTGGCAGGATCTAATGGGGATCCATAAACCCCAGGAAGAGTAGCTGCTGCCTTGACAGGAAATGGGGATCCATAATAAAACCCCAGGAAGAGTAGCTGGGCTTGGCAGGAACTAATGGGGATCCATAATAAACCCCAGGAAGAGTAGCTGCTGCCTTGGCAGGAACTAATGGGGATCTATATTAAACCCCAGGAAGAGTAGCTGCTGCCTTGGCGGGAACTAATGGGGATCCATAATAAACCCCAGGAAGAGTAGCTGCTGCCTTTGGCAGGAACTAATGGGGATCCATAATAAACCCCAGGAAGAGTAGCTGCTGGCTTGGCAGGAACTAATGGGGATCCATAATAAACCCCAGGAAGAGTAGCTGCTGCCTTGGCAGGAACTAATGGGGATCTATATTAAACCCCAGGAAGAGTAGCTGCTGCCTTGGCGGGAACTAATGGGGATCCATAATAAACCCCAGGAAGAGTAGCTGCTGCCTTGGCAGGAACTAATGGGGATCCATAATAAACCCCAGGAAGAGTAGCTGCTGCTTTGGCAGGAACGAATGGGGATCCATATTAAACCCCAGGAAGAGTAGCTGCTGCCTTGGCAGGAACTAATGGGGATCTATAATAAACCCCAGGAAGAGTAGCTGCTGCCTTGGCAGGAACGAATGGGGATCCATATTAAACCCCCAGGAAGAGTAGCTGCTGCCTGCCCTCCAGGACACCTACACCACCCGATGCTACAGGAAGGCCATAAAGATCATCAGGACATCAACCACCCGAGCCACTGCCTGTTCACCCCGCTGTCATCCAGAAGGCGAGGTCAGGGCACAGGCATCAAAGCTGGGACCGAGAGACTGAAAAACAGCTTCTATCTCAAGGCCATCAGACTGTTAAACAGCCACCACTAACATTGAGTGGTTACTGCCAACACACTGTCAATGACACTGACTCTACTCCAGCCACTTTTAATCATGGGAAATTATGTAAACCATATCACTAGCCACTTTAAACAATGCTACCTTATATAATGTTACTTACCCTACATTGTTCATCTCATATGCATACGCTGATACTGTACTCTATATCATCGACTGCATCCTTATGTAATACATGTATCACTAGCCACTTTAACTATGCCACTTGGTTTACATACTTATCTCATATGTATATACTGTACTCGATATCATCTACTGTATCTTGCCTATGCTGCTCTGTACCATCACTCATTCATATATCCTTATGTACATATTCTTTATCCCCTTACACTGTGTATAAGACAGTAGTTTTTTTGGAATTGTTAGTTAGATTACTTGCTCGTTATTACTGCATTGTCGGAACTAGAAGCACAAGCATTTCGCTACACCGCATTAACATCTGCTAACCATGTGTATGTGACAAATAAAATTTGATTTGATTTGATTTGATTTGATTTGCCTGGTATAACTAATGGGGATCTATAAAAACCCCAGGAAGAGTAGCTGCTGCCTTGGCAGGAACTAATGGGGATCCATATTAAACCCCAGGAAGAGTAGCTGCTGCCTTGGCAGGAACTAATGGGGATGTCTCTCTCTACTCTCGGATTTGAAAATGTTAATTAGCATCAAAGTAGACAACATGCAAGCCTACAAATCCCTGCAAGCTCATCTCTAGCCAACACATTTCACAGAACAGTTCATAGAATTGTCCATTGAAATAAATGTTGACAATTTAATC
>NW_024603564.1:0-1715 GCF_018296145.1 Oncorhynchus tshawytscha | reverse complement strand
GAGGAGGTGTTCTTATTCTCCATGGACTCTTTTTTACCCCCTTTTTCTCCCCATTTCATGGTAAGCAATTGTGAGTAGTTACTGTCTTGTCTCATCGCTACAACTCCCGTGCAGGCTCGGGAGAGACGAAGGTCGAAAGCCATGCATCCTCCAAAAACAACCCAACCAACGCGCACTGCTTCTAACACAGCGTGCATCCAACCCGGAAGCCTGCCGCACCAATGTGTCAGAGGAAACACTGTACACCTGGCGACCTGGTCAGCGTGTACTGCGCCCAGCCCCCAGGAGTCGCTAGTGCGTGATTTTTTTTTGCATATTTTTTTATTTCACCTTTATTTAACCAGGTAGGCAAGTTGAGAACAAGTTCTCATTTACAATTGCGACCTGGCCAAGATAAAGCAAAGCAGTTCGACACATACAACGACACAGAGTTACACATGGAGTAAAACAAACATACAGTCAATAGCTGAGTATAAACAAGTCTATATACGATGTGAGCAAATGAGGTGAGATAAGGGAGGTAAAGGCAAAAAAGGCCATGGTGGCAAAGTAAATACAATATAGCAAGTAAAACACTGGAATGGTAGATTTGCAGTGGAAGAATGTGCAAAGTAGAAATAAAAATAATGGGGTGCAAAGGAGCAAAATAAATAAATAAATAAAATAAATACAGTAGGGAAAGAGGTAGTTGTTTGGGAGTAAATTATAGGTGGGCTATGTACAGGTGCAGTAATCTGTGAGCTGCTCTGACAGTTGGTGCCAGCTAGTGAGGGAGATAAAAGTGTTTCCCAGTTTCAGAGATGTTTGTAGTTCGTTCCAGTCATTGGCAGCAGAGAACTGGAAGGAGAGGCGGCCAAAGAAAGAATTGGTTTTGGGGTGACCATATACCTGCTGGAGCGCGTGCTACAGGTGGGTGATGCTATGGTGACCAGCGAGCTGAGATAAGGGGGGACTTTACCTAGCAGGGTCTTGTAGATGACATGGAGCCAGTGGGTTTGGCGACGAGTATGAAGCGAGGGCCAGCCAACGAGAGCGTACAGGTCGCAATGGTGGGTAGTATATGGGGCTTTGGTGACAAACGGATTGCACTGTGATAGACTGCATCCAATTAGTTGAGTAGGGTGGCTTGGAGGCTATTTTGAAGTCAGAGCCATCCAGAGTAGTGATGTTGGACAGGTGGGCAGGTGCAGGGAGTGATCGGTTGAAGAGCATGCATTTAGTTTTACTTGTATTTAAGAGCAATTGGAGGCCACGGAAGGAGAGTTGTATAGCATTGAAGCTTTTTTTTTTTTTTCACCTTTATTTAACCAGGTAGGCCAGTTGAGAACAAGTTCTCATTTGCAACTGCGACCTGGCCAAGATAAAGCATAGCAGTGTGAGCAGACAACACAGAGTTACATGGAATAAACAATTAACAATAACACATTTAGAAAACAAGGGGAGTCTATATACAAATGTCCACAGTGCAAAAGGCATGAGGAGGTGGTAGAATAATTACAATTTTGCAGATTAACACTGGAGTGATATAAATGATCAAGATGGTCATGTACAGGTAGAGATATTGGTGTGCAAAAGAGCAAGTAAATAAATAAAAACAGTATGGGGATGAGGTGGGTGAAAATGGGTGGGCTATTTACCAATAGACTATGTACAGCAGCAGCGATCGGTTAGCTGCTCAGATAGCTGATGTTTGAAGTTGGTGAGGGAGATAAAAG
>NW_024603562.1:0-1713 GCF_018296145.1 Oncorhynchus tshawytscha | reverse complement strand
ATATTACCCTTGTCTACCATCTACTGTCATTATATTACCCTGGTCTACCATCTACTGTCATTATAATACCCTGGTCTACCATCTACTGTCATTATAATACCCTGGTCTACCATCTACTGTCATTATATTACCCTGGTCTACCATCTACTGTCATTATATTACCCTACTCTGCCCTGGTGTCCCTTCTACTGTCATTATATTACCCTGGTCTACCATCTACTGTCATTATATTACAATGGTCTACAATCTACTGTCATTATATTACCCTGGTCTACGATGTACTGTCATTCTATTACCCTTGTCTATATTACCCTGGTTTATATTACCCTGGTCTACCATCACCTGCATTATATTACCCTGGTCTACCATCTACTGTCATTATAATACCCTGGTCTACCATCTACTGTCATTATATTACCCTGGTCTCTACTGTCATTATATTACCCTGGTCTACCATCTACTGTCATTATATTACCCTGGTCTACCCTCTATTGTCATTTTATTAACCTGGTCTACCAATCTACTGTCATTCTATTACACTGGTCTACCCTCTACTGTCAATATATTACCCTGGTCTACCATCTACTCTCATTATATTACCCTGGTCTACCATCTACTGTCATTATATTACCCTGGTCTATCTTCTACTGTCATTATATTAACCTGGTCTACCATCTACTGTCACTATATTGCCCATCTACAGTCATTCTATTACCCTGGTCTGCCATCTACTGTCATTTATGTTACCTGGTCTACCCTCTACTGTCATTTTATTAACCTGGTCTGCCATCTACTGTCATTATATTACCCTAGGTCTATCTTCTGTCATTATATTACCCTGGTCTACCATCTATTGTCATTATATTACCCTGGTCCACCATCTACTGTCACTATATTACCCTGGTCTGTCCATCTATTGCCCTGGTATACCATCTACTGTGACTATATTACCATCTACTGTCAATATATTGCCCTGTTCTACCAACGAATGTCATTTTATTACCCTGGTCTATCCTCTACTGTGTTCTCTTCTCCTGGTCTACCATCTACCGTCAATATATTACTTGGTCTACCATCTACCGTCATTATATTACCCCTGGCCTACTATCTACTGTCATTATACAACTCGTTCTACCATCTACCGTCATTATATTATCCTGGCCTACCATCTACTGTCATTATATTACCCTTGGCCTACCATCTACCGTCATTATGGTCTACCATCTACTGTCATTATATTACCCTGGTCTACCATCTACTGTCATTATATTAACCTGGTCTACCATCTACTGTCATTATATTACCCTGGTCTACCATCTACTGTCATTATATTACCCTGGTCTACCATCTACTGTCATTATATTACCCTGGTCTACCATCTACTGTCATTATATTACCCTGGCCTACCCTCTACTGTTTTATATTACCCTGGTCTACAATCTACTGTCATTATATTACCCTCTACTGTCATTATATTACCCTTGTCTACCATCTACTGTCATTATATTACCCTGGTCAACCATCTACTGTCATTATATTACCCTGGTCTACCATCTACTGTCATTATATTACCCTGGTCTACCATCTACTGTCATTATATTACCCTCTACTGTCATTATATTACCCTGGTCTACCATCTACTGTCATTATATTACCCTGGTCAACCATCTACTGTCATTATATTACCCTGGTCTACCCTCTACTGTCATTTTA
>NW_024603561.1:0-1710 GCF_018296145.1 Oncorhynchus tshawytscha | reverse complement strand
TCTGTATTATATTTTGACAGACTAGCTAGATGTACAGACCAGGTGGATCTACTGTCTCTATTATATTATGACAGACCAGCTAGATCTACTGTCTCTATTATAATATGACAGACCAGCTAGATCTACTGTCTCTATTATAATATGACAGACCAGCTAGATCTACTGTCTCTATTATAATATGACAGACCAGCTAGATTGAATGTCTCTATCATAATATGACAGACCAGCTAGATCTGCTGTCTCTGTTGTATTATGACAGACCAGCTAGATATACCAGCTAGATGTCTGTATTATATTATGACAGACCAGCTAGATCTACTGTCTCTATTATATTATGACAGACCAGCTAGATCTACTGTCTCTATTATATTATGACAGACCAGGTAGATCTACTGTCTCTATTATATTATGACAGACCAGGTAGATCTACTGTCTCTATTATATTATGACAGACCAGCTAGATCTACTGTCTTTTTTTGTATTATGAAAGACCAGCTAGATATACTGTCTTTATTATATTATAACAGACCAGCTAGATCTACTGTCTCTATTATATTATGACTGACCAGCTAGATCTAGTCTCTATTATATTATGACAGACCAGGTGGATATAATGTCTCTATTATATTATGACAGACAGGCTAGATCTACTGTCTCTATTATAATATGACAGACCAGCTAGATCTACTGTCTCTATTATAATATGACAGACCAGCTAGATCGAATGTCTCTATCATAATATGTCAGACCAGCTAGATCGAATGTCTCTGTTGTTTTATGACAGACCAGCTAGATATACTGTCTCTATTATATTATGACAGACCATTTGATCTACTGTCTCTATGTCTCTATTATATTATGACAGACCAGCTAGATCTACTGTCTCTATTATAATATGACAGACCAGCTAGATCTACTGTCTCTATTATATTATGACAGACCAGCTAGATCTACTGTCTCTATTATATTATGACAGACCAGGTGGATCTACTGTCTCTATTATATTATGAAAGACCAGCTAGATCTACTGTCTCTATTATATTATGACAGACCAGCTAGATCTACTGTCTCTATTATATTATGACAGACCAGGTGGATCTACTGTCTCTATTATATTATGACAGACCAGCTAGATCTACTGTCTCTATTATATTATGAAAGACCAGCCAGATCTACTGTCTCTATTGTATTATTACAGACCAGCTAGATCTACTGTCTCTATTATAATATGACAGACCAGCTAGATCTACTGTCTCTATTATAATATGACAGACCAGCTAGATCGAATGTCTCTATCAGAATATGTCAGACCAGCTAGATCTGCTGTCTCTGTTGTTTTATGACAGACCAGCTAGATATACTGTCTGTATTATATTATGGGACAGACCAGCTAGATCTCTACTGCTCTATTATATTATGACAGACCAGCTAGATCTACTGTCTCTATTATATTATGACATACCAGCTAGAGCTACTGTCTCTATGTCTCTATTATATTATGACAGACCAGCTAGATCTTCTGTCTCTATTATATATGACAGACCAGCTAGATCTACTGTCTCTATTATATTATGACAGACCAGCTAGATCTACTGTCTTTTTTATATTATGAAAGACCAGCTAGATATACTGTCTTTATTATATTATAACAGACCAGCTAGATCTACTGTCTCTATTATATTATGACAGACCAGCCAGATCTACTGTCTC
>NW_024603560.1:0-1710 GCF_018296145.1 Oncorhynchus tshawytscha | reverse complement strand
ACACACACTTCAAGCAAATGTTTGTCTGTGTGTGTGTGTGTTATGTTCCAATTTGTGAGTGTGGGTGAGTGTATGTGTCCAGTGTGTGTGTCCTGTGTGTGTGTATGTGTGTGTGTGTGTGTGTCACTGGACAACACAGATATCATTCTGTCCAAGTGTGGTAAGAATGTTTGTCTTAACTAGTCTGATAAGTCCAACATGTCTGATATGAACATTGACATAAACCCTCTACATACTTGAGTTTCTCCAGTCTGCAGTGTGGATCCTCCAGTCCAGCAGAGAGCAGTCTGACTCCTGAGTCTCCTGGGTGATTGTAGCTCAGGTCCAGCTCTCTCAGGTGTGAGGGGTTTGACCTCAGAGCTGAGACCAGAGAAGCACAGCCTTCCTCTGTGACTAGACAGCCTGACAGCCTGCAAAGAGTCAAATCATATTAAAATCACACTGATATTCTTGGTGGTGAAAATAGTGGCAGTATTATTTCCTGTCTCTGTGTTTTGCACCAGATAGGACTGTTTTGGGTGATTGTTCCTGTCTCTGTGTTTTGCACCAGATAGGACTGTTTGTGGGTGATTGTTCCTGTCTCTGTGTTTTGCACCAGATAGGGCTGTTTTTGGGGGTGACTGTTTGTGGGTGATTGTTCCTGTCTCTGTGTTTTGCACCAGATAGGGCTGTTTGTGGGTGATTGTTCCTGTCTCTGTGTTTTGCACCAGATAGGACTGTTTGTGGGTGATTGTTCCTGTCTCTGTGTTTTGCACCAGATAGGACTGTTTGTGGGTGATTGTTCCTGTCTCTGTGTTTTGCACCAGATAGGGCTGTTTTGGGTTTTCACGGTTCTTGTTTTTGTTAGTTTGTTCATGTGAAGTGATTTATTAAAACATGAATCAAAACAACCACGCTGCGCTTTGGTCCGCCTCTCCGTCAATGGAAGAAATCCCACTGTTGCTTATAGTGAAAAAAAAAAAAAAATGCAAATATTATCATTGCATAGTATTATTAGTGTTAACAAGGGCTACAACAAAACATGCTAACCTCTCACCATTACCAAATAACAGAGGCTAACCTCTCACCATTACCAATAACAGAAAACATGCTAACCTCTCAACCATTAACCTCTCAATAACAGAGGCTACAACAAAACATGCTAACCTCTCACCATTACCAATAACAGAGACTACAACAAAACATACTAACCTCTCACCATTACCAATAACAGAGGCTACAACAAAACATGCTAACCTCTCACCATTACCAATAACAGAGGCTACAACAAAACATACTAACCTCTCACCATTACCAATAACAGAGACTACAACAAAACATGCTAACCTCTCACCATTACCAATAACAGAGACTACAACAAAACATACTAACCTCTCACCATTACCAATAACAGAGACTACAACAAAACATGCTAACCTCTCACCATTACCAATAACAGAGACTACAACAAAACATGCTAACCTCTCACCATTACCAATAACAGAGGCTACAACAAAACATGCTGACCTCTCACCATTACCAAAAACAGAGACTACAACAAAACATGCTAACCTCTCACCATTACCAATAACAGAGGCTACAATAAAACATGCTAACTCTCACCATTACCAATAACAGAGGCTACAACAAAACATTAACCTCTCACCATTACCAATAACAGAGACTACAACAAAACATGCTAACCTCTCACCATTACCAATAACAGAGGCT
>NW_024603559.1:0-1709 GCF_018296145.1 Oncorhynchus tshawytscha | reverse complement strand
CTCTACCCTCTCACTCTGTTTCCCTGTCATACCTACAGTCTACTCTACCTCTCACTCTGTTTACCCTGTCATACTACAGTCTACTCTACCCTCTCACTCTGTTTACCCTGTCATACCTACAGTCTACTCTACCCCTCACTCTGTTTCCCTGTCATACCTACAGTCTACTCTACCCCTCACTCTGTTTCCCTGTCATACCTACAGTCTACTCTACCCCTCACTCTGTTTCCCTGTCATACCTACAGTCTACTCTACCCCTCACTCTGTTTCCCTGTCATACCTACAGTCTACTCTACCCCTCACTCTGTTTCCCTGTCATACCTACAGTCTACTCTACCTCTCACTCTGTTTCCCTGTCATACCTACAGTCTACTCTACCTCTCACTCTGTTCCCCTATCATACCTACAGTCTACTCTACCCTCTCACTCTGTTTCCCTGTCATACCTACAGTCTACTCTACCCCTCACTCTGTTTCCCTGTCATACCTACAGTCTACTCTACCCCTCACTCTGTTTCCCTGTCATACCTACAGTCTACTCTACATCTCACTCTGTTTACCTGTCATACATAGAGTCTACTCTACCCCTCACTCTGTTTCCCTGTCACACTACTCTACCCCTCACTCTGTTTCCCTGTCACACTACTCTACCTCTCACTATGTTTCCCTGTCATACCTACAGTCTACTCTACCTCTCACTCTGTTTACCTGTCATACCTACAGTCTACTCTACCCCTCACTCTGTTTCCCTGTCATACTACTCTACCCCTCACTCTGTTTACCTGTCATACTACTCTACCCCTCACTCTGTTTCCCTGTCATACCTACAGTCTACTCTACCCTCTCACTCTGTTTACCCTGTCATACTACAGTCTACTCTACCCCTCACTCTGTTTCCCCTGTCATACCTACAGTCTACTCTACCCCTCACTCTGTTTCCCTGTCATACCTACAGTCTACTCTACCCTCTCACTCTGTTTCCCTGTCATACCTACAGTCTACTCTACCCCTCACTCTGTTTCCCTGTCATACCTACAGTCTACTCTACCCTCTCACTCTGTTTCCCTGTCATACCTACAGTCTACTCTACCCCTCACTCTGTTTACCCTGTCATACCTACAGTCTACTCTACCCTCTCACTCTGTTTCCCTGTCATACCTACAGTCTACTCTACCTCTCACTCTGTTTACCCTGTCATACCTACAGTCTACTCTACCCTCTCACTCTGTTTCCCTGTCATACCTACAGTCTACTCTACCCCTCACTCTGTTTCCCTGTCATACTACAGTCTACTCTACCCCTCACTCTGTTTCCCTGTCATACCTACAGTCTACTCTACCCCTCACTCTGTTTCCCTGTCATACCTACAGTCTACTCTACCCTCTCACTCTGTTTCCCTGTCATACCTACAGTCTACTCTACCTCACTCTGTTTCCCTGTCATACCTACAGTCTACTCTACCCCTCACTCTGTTTCCCTGTCATACCTACAGTCTACTCCCCCCCTCACTCTGTTTCCCTGTCATACTACAGTCTACCCTCCCTCACTCTGTTTCCCTGTCATACCTACAGTCTACTCTACCCCTCAC
Organism: Oncorhynchus tshawytscha; assembly: GCF_018296145.1. Classification (NCBI taxonomy): domain Eukaryota; kingdom Metazoa; phylum Chordata; class Actinopteri; order Salmoniformes; family Salmonidae; genus Oncorhynchus; species Oncorhynchus tshawytscha. The sequence goes on along the minus strand of NW_024603559.1, from coordinate 122 downwards.
TCTGTTTCCCTGTCATACCTACAGTCTACTCTACCTCTCACTCTGTTTCCCTGTCATACCTACAGTCTACTCTACCCCTCACTCTGTTTCCCTGTCATACCTACAGTCTACCCTCTCACTCT
>NW_024603558.1:0-1709 GCF_018296145.1 Oncorhynchus tshawytscha | reverse complement strand
TGGTTTTAATATGATTTGTGCTTCTCTGGTCTCAGCTCTGAGGTCAAACCCAACACATTATTTGTGGACAGGTTAACAGTGTAAGCAGTGAAAGCTAAGAGTAACATTTTAATACAACCTGTCTGTCATTGTATTTCTCTGTGTTTCAGACTCACTGGCTGTAAACTCAGAAACACATCCTGTAAAGTGTTGGCCTCAGTTCTCAGTTCAAACCCCTCACACCTGAGAGAGCTGGACCTGAGTAACAATGACCTGAAGGATTCAGGAGTGGAGCTGCTCTCTGCTGGACTGGGGAATCCCCACTGTAAACTGGAGACTCTGAGGTCAGTATTCCTGTAGTTGGTCAACAAGTGATAACTGTTCACCAGATCCACATGTGTTTACCAGACACACATAGTCCACACCATATGTGTTTGGACAGTGAAGCTTACAGTTTTACATTTGGTGTGTTTTAGATGTTTTCCTAATAGAAACTGATGGTGAATTGTCCTGTCATTTTGGAGTCACTTCACTTGATTTGAGTAAGATATAAGATGTTTCACAATTCATATTAGATTATGACAGTACAGAATGTGAGAGGTTAGCCTTTTTGTAGTTCTGTTATTGGTAATGGTGAGAGGTTAGCATGTTTTGTTGTAGCCTCTGTTATTGGTAATGGTGAGAGGTTAGCATGTTTTGTTGTAGTCTCTGTTATTGGTAATGGTGAGAGGTTAGCATGTTTTGTTGTAGCCTCTGTTATTGGTAATGGTGAGAGGTTAGCATGTTTTGTTGTAGCCTCTGTTTTGTTGGTAATGGTGAGAGGTTAGCATGTTTTGTTGTAGCCTCTGTTATTGGTAATGGTGAGAGGTTAGCATGTTTTGTTGTAGCCTCTGTTATTGGTAATGGTGAGAGGTTAGCATGTTTTGTTGTAGCCTCTGTTATTGGTAATGGTGAGAGGTTAGCATGTTTTGTTGTAGTCTCTGTTATTGGTAATGGTGAGAGGTTAGCATGTTTTGTTGTAGTCTCTGTTATTGGTAATGGTGAGAGGTTAGCATGTTTTGTTGTAGTCTCTGTTATTGGTAATGGTGAGAGGTTAGCATGTTTTGTTGTAGTCTCTGTTATTGGTAATGGTGAGAGGTTAGCATGTTTTGTTGTAGTCTCTGTTATTGGTAATGGTGAGAGGTTAGCATGTTTTGTTGTAGCTCTGTTATTGGTAATGGTGAGAGGTTAGCATGTTTTGTTGTAGCCTCTGTTATTGGTAATGGTGAGAGGTTAGCATGTTTTGTTGTAGTCTCTGTTATTGGTAATGGTGAGAGGTTAGCATGTTTTGTTGTAGCCTCTGTTATTGGTAATGGTGAGAGGTTAGCATGTTTTGTTGTAGCCCTTGTTAACACTAATAATACTATGCAATGATAATATTTGCATTTTTCACTATAAGCAACAGTGGGATTTCTTCCATTGACGGAGAGGCGGACCAAAGCGCAGCGTGGTTGTTTTGATTCATGTTTGAATAAATCACTTCACATGAACAAACTAACAAAAACAAGAACCGTGAAAACCCAAAACAGCCCTATCTGGTGCAAAACACAGAGACAGGAACAATCACCCACAAACAGTCCTATCTGGTGCAAAACACAGAGACAGGAACAATCACCCACAAACAGTCCTATCTGGTGCAAAACACAGAGACAGGAACAATCACCCACAAACAGCCTATCTGGTGCAAAACA
>NW_024603557.1:0-1707 GCF_018296145.1 Oncorhynchus tshawytscha | reverse complement strand
AACTCGGGATGGCCTGGCAGTGATAGTTGCTCCTTTCCATCGCTCGTTGTGTTGACTTCATCCTGTCCATTTGTGATGTCTTTTCACATACAATCATATTGCAAGTGCACGTGCATTTGCAATATGGTTCAATGGGCATTTACCATATGAAATTTGACATGCTCAAAAATGCAAAATTGACTGGCCTGATGAACACAGGATGGCCGAGCAGTGATAGTTGTTCCTTTCCATCACTCGTTGTGTTGATTTCATCATGTCCATTTGGTGATGTCTTTTCACATACAATCATATTGCAAGTGCACGTGCATTTGCAATATGGTTCAATGGGCATTTACCATATGAAATTTGACATGCTCAAAAAATCATGCAGAAATGCAAAATTGACTGGCCAGATGAACTCGGGATGGCCTGGCAGTGATAGTTGCTCCTTTCCATCGCTCGTTGTGTTGACTTCATCCTGTCCATTTTGTGATGTCTTTCACATACAATCATATTGCAAGTGCACGTGCATTTGCAATATGGTTCAATGGGCATTTACCATATGAAATTTGACATGCTCAAAAATGCAAAATTGACTGGCCTGATGAACACAGGATGGCCGAGCAGTGATAGTTGTTCCTTTCCATCACTCGTTGTGTTGATTTCATCATGTCCATTTGGTGGTGTTTTTCACTATAGAATCATATTGCAAATGCACGTGCATTGTTGTGCAACTGGTAACCCAAAAATAAAAATATGGTTGTAAATGCATTTACCGGGACTCCTATTGTCCATGCCCGCTATGGGAGTACCCTACTACGACCCTCTATCCATGGGGGCCGCCCTGAGTGCTTTATGGACTGTTTAAAATAGGCACCTGGTAACCCAAAAATAAAAATATGGTTGTAAAATGCAAGCGAGCTACGGTCAAGCGGGATATCTCGTTGAACTCGGCACGGCCTAGGGATTATGGTAATGCCATTGCCTGCTCTCTGTGTCTTTAAGCACCGCACTTTGTCACTCCATCCTTGCTGTGTGTGTGTATGAGAGCTTTTCTTTGACATCTCCTGGGGGAAATGACTGATTTACAGTTTAGGAGGGTTACCTAGTCACACATATGAAGTTTTGGAGAGATGTGACTTTTCTAACCCTTCAAAACAGACAGTGTGACCCAATTAAAGGCACTTCCGGTTGGCACAGGAAGCTATAAGTCAACACATGTCTTGACTGACATAGAAACCTACAGAATCCTGAGTTTTAAGTCTTTAAGTTAAGAATTGACCTATCTACGATCTACACAGTGTTGAATGGGGTCATTTTCACCTTTGAAGGTGATGTACATCAAAACACCTTTTGGGTCAATTTAACCACTTCCGTTTGCTCCAGGAAGCTTAGAATCGACACAGGTAGACCTCATAGTGGTCTGATGGACTGTCATAGAAGACAGGTTCATTAGGCATTCATAACCCACATAGGCTTCAGGTTGAATTTAGAGGTGCAGGCAATGTATTCCTATGGGGAGAGAAGTCAATGCAAACTGTTTGATGTAAACACCTTCTTTTAACTGTTAAGGGTTAATGCCACAGGGTCAAGGTTAGGCTTGCACGGATCGGGAGGACCTTAGGAACGTACCTGAGGTCGAATTGTGCTTCTCACCCTAACGGTTCTCTCACTGCCACCCAAAATCAAATGACATTGTGGGGCAGGCTTCATTTTGGGCCTTCTTTT
>NW_024603556.1:0-1704 GCF_018296145.1 Oncorhynchus tshawytscha | reverse complement strand
CAAATCAAATCAAATTTTATTTGTCACATACACATGGTTAGCAGATGTTAATGCGAGTGTAGCGAAATGCTTGTGCTTCTAGTTCCGACAATGCAGTAATAACGAGCAAGTAATCTAACTAACAATTCCAAAAAAAACTACTGTCATACACAGTGTAAGGGGATAAAGAATATGTACATAAGGATATATGAATGAGTGATGGTACAGAGCAGCATAGGCAAGATACAGTAGATGATATCGAGTACAGTATATACATATGAGATAAGTATGTAAACCAAGTGGCATAGTTAAAGTGGCTAGTGATACATGTATTACATAAGGATGCAGTCGATGATATAGAGTACAGTATCATACGTATGCATATGAGATGAATAATGTAGGGGTAAGTAACATTATATAAGGTAGCATTGTTTAAAGTGGCTAGTGATATATTTACATCATTTCCCATCAATTCCATTATTAAAGTGGCTGAGTAGAGTCAGTGTCATTGACAGTGTGTTGGCAGTAGCCACTCAATGTTAGTGGTGGCTGTTTAACAGTCTGATGGCCTTGAGATAGAAGCTGTTTTTCAGTCTCTCGGTCCCAGCTTTGATGCACCTGTACTGACCTCGCCTTCTGGATGACAGCGGGGTGAACAGGCAGTGGCTCGGGTGGTTGATGTCCTTGATGATCTTTATGGCCTTCCTGTAGCATCGGGTGGTGTAGGTGTCCTGGAGGGCAGGTAGTTTGCCCCCGGTGATGCGTTGTGCAGACCTCACTACCCTCTGGAGAGCCTTACGGTTGAGGGCGGTGCAGTTGCCATACCAGGCGGTGATACAGCCCGCCAGGATGCTCTCGATTGTGCATCTGTAGAAGTTTGTGAGTGCTTTTGGTGACAAGCCGAATTTCTTCAGCCTCCTGAGGTTGAAGAGGCGCTGCTGCGCCTTCCTCACGATGCTGTCTGTGTGAGTGGACCAATTCAGTTTGTCTGTGATGTGTATGCCGAGGAACTTAAAACTTGCTACCCTCTCCACTACTGTTCCATCGATGTGGATGGGGGGGTGTTCCCTCTGCTGTTTCCTGAAGTCCACAATCATCTCCTTAGTTTTGTTGACGTTGAGTGTGAGGTTATTTTCCTGACACCACACTCCGAGGGCCCTCACCTCCTCCCTGTAGGCCGTCTCGTCGTTGTTGGTAATCAAGCCTACCACTGTTGTGTCGTCCGCAAACTTGATGATTGAGTTGGAGGCATGGCCACGCAGTCTGGTGAACAGGGAGTACAGGAGAGGGCTCAGAACGCACCCTTGTGGGGCCCCAGTGTTGAGGATCAGCGGGGGAGGAGATGTTGTTGCCTACCCTCACCACCTGGGGCGGCCCGTCAGGAAGTCCAGTACCCAGTTGCACAGGGCGGGGTCGAGACCCAGGGTCTCGAGCTTGATGACGAGCTTGGAGGGTACTATGGTGTTGAATGCCGAGCTGTAGTCGATGAACAGCATTCTCACATAGGTATTCCTCTTGTCCAGATGGGTTAGGGCAGTGCAGTGTGGTTGAGATTGCATCGTCTGTGGACCTATTTGGGCGGTAAGCAAATTGGAGTGGGTCAAGGGTGTCAGGTAGGGTGGAGGTGATATGGTCCTTGACTAGTCTCTCAGCACTTCATGATGACGGATGTGAGTGCTACGGGGCGGTAGTCGTTTAGCTCAGTTACCTTAGCTTTCTTGGGAA
>NW_024603555.1:0-1704 GCF_018296145.1 Oncorhynchus tshawytscha | reverse complement strand
TGAGGAAACAGTGGTGAGGAACAGTGGTGAGGAACAGTGGTGAGGAACAGTGATGATGAACAGTGATGATGAACAGTGATGAGGAACAGTGGTGAGGAACAGTGGTGAGGAACAGTGATGATGAACAGTGATGATGAACAGTGGTGAGGAACAGTGGTGAGGAACAGTGGTGAGGAACAGTGATGATGAACAGTGGTGAGGAACAGTGGTGAGGAACAGTGGTGAGGAACAGTGATGAGTGAACAGTGGTGAGGAACAGTGGTGAGGAACAGTGGTGAGGAACAGTGATGATGAACAGTGGTGAGGAACAGTGGTGAGGAACAGTGGTGAGGAACAGTGATGATGAACAGTGATGATGAACAGTGATGATGAACAGTGGTGAGGAACAGTGGTGAGGAACAGTAGTGAGGAACAGTGGTGAGGAACAGTGGTGAGGAACAGTGATGATGAACAGTGATGATGAACAGTGGTGAGGAACAGTGGTGAGGAACAGTGGTGAGGAACAGTGGTGAGGAACAGTGATGATGAACAGTGATGATGAACAGTGGTGAGGAACAGTGGTGAGGAACAGTGGTGAGGAACAGTGATGATGAACAGTGGTGAGGAACAGTGATGAGGAACAGTGATGATGAACAGTGGTGAGGAACAGTGGTGAGGAACAGTGGTGAGGAACAGTGGTGAGGAACAGTGATGATGAACAGTGATGAGGAACAGTGATGATGAACAGTGGTGAGGAACAGTGATGGTGAACAGTGGTGAGGAACAGTGGTGAGGAACAGTGGTGAGGAACAGAGATGATGAACAGTGGTGAGGAACAGTGATGATGAACAGTGATGATGAACAGTGGTGAGGAACAGTGGATGATGAACAGTGATGATGAACAGTGGATGATGATGAACAGTGATGATGAAATGATGATGAACAGTGGAGGAACAGTGGTGAGGAACAGTGGTGGAGGAACAGTGGATGATGAACAGTGGTGGAGGAACAGTGAGGAAACAGTGGTGAGGAAACAGTGGTGAGGAAACAGTGATGATGAATAGTGATGATGAACAGTGATGAGGAACAGTGGTGAGGAACAGTGGTGAGGAACAGTGGTGAGGAACAGTGATGATGAACAGTGATGATGAACAGTGGTGAGGAACAGTGATGATGAACAGTGGTGAGGAACAGTGGTGAGGAACAGTGGTGAGGAACAGTGATGATGAACAGTGGTGAGGAACAGTGGTGAGGAACAGTGGTGAGGAACAGTGGTGAGGAACAGTGATGATGAACAGTGGTGAGGAACAGTGGTGAGGAACAGTGGTGAGGAACAGTGATGATGAACAGTGATGATGAACAGTGATGATGAACAGTGGTGAGGAACAGTGGTGAGGAACAGTGGTGAGGAACAGTGATGATGAACAGTGGTGAGGAACAGTGATGATGAACAGTGATGATGAACAGTGATGATGAACAGTGATGATGAACAGTGGTGAGGAACAGTGGTGAGGAACAGTGGTGAGGAACAGTGATGATGAACAGTGATGATGAACAGTGGTGAGGAACAGTAGTGAGGAACAGTGGTGAGGAACAGTGGTGAGGAACAGTGATGATGAATAGTGATGATGAACAGTGATGAGGAACAGTGGTGAGGAACAGTGATGATGAACAGTGATGATGAACAGTGGTGAGGAACAGTGGTGAGGAACAGTGATGGTGAAG
>NW_024603554.1:0-1704 GCF_018296145.1 Oncorhynchus tshawytscha | reverse complement strand
ATCTGTGGCTATAGTACAGCTAAAGTAGCTGTGTAACTCAATGATATTGTAGCAGCCTTAACACTGTAATTGTTCAGAGTAAATAACTCACGGACACTAGAGAAGCTTTAACCAAGTTGAATTCTTACCAAAGGGTTGGGCTGTTATTCAGACAACAAAACATTTGACACATAGCACTGATATTTAACCCTTTCTCCTAGTTGAGTCTCCTCCTCCAAAGCCGAACAGCCAATGTATCTATGTTGCCTTAACTAGAGGTCGACCGATTATGATTTTTCAATAAAATCAATTTAGACTCAAATAAATAATGAAACATGTTCAATTTGGTTTAAAAATGCAAAAAAAAAAAAAAACAAAGTGTTTTAGAAGAAAGTAAAAGTGCAATATGTGCTATGTAAGAAAGCTAACGTTTAAGTTCCTTGCTCAGAACATGAGAACATATGAAAGCTGGTGGTTCCTTTTAACATGAGTCTTCAATATTCCCAGGTAAGAAGTTTTAGGTTGTAAGAAAGGTTGTAGTTATTAAAGGACTATTTCCCTCTATATCTTCTATTTCATTAACCTTTGACTATTGGATGTTCTTATAGGCACTTTAGTATTGCCAGTGTAACAGTATAGCTTCCGTCCCTCTCCTCGCTCCTCCCTGGGCTCGAACCAGGAACACAAAGACAACAGCCACCCCCGAAGCAGCGTTTCCCATGCAGAGCAAGGGAAACAACCACTCCAAGGCTCAAAGCGAGTTACGTTTGAAATGCTATTAGCGCGCGCTAACTAGTTATTATAGTATATTACCCTGCTAACTAGCTAGCCATTTCACTTCGGTTACACCAGCCTCATCTCGGGAGTTGATCTCGGGAGTTGCTGCCAACACACTGCCAACACACTGACTCAACTCCAGCCACTTTAATAATGGGAATTGATGGGAAATGATGTAAGATATATCACTAGCCACTTTAAACAATGCTACCTAATATAATGTTTACATACCCTACATTATTCATATCATATGTATACGTATATACTGTACTCTATATCATCTACTGCATCTTTATGTAATACATGTATCACTAGCCACTTTAACTATGCCACTTTGTTTACATACTCATCTCATATGTATATACTGCACTCAATACCATCTACTGTATCTTGCCTATGTTGCTCTGTACCATCACTCATTCATATATCTTTATGTACATATTCTTTATCCCCTTACACTTGTGTGTATAAAACAGTAGTTTTGGAATTGTTAGTTAGATTACTTGTTGGTTATTACCGCATTGTCGGAACTAGAAGCACAATCATTTCACTACACTCGCATTAACATCTGCTAACCATGTGTATGTGACAAATAACATTTGATTTGATGATTTGATTTGATTGGTTTGAAGTCATAAACAGCGCAATGCTTGATACTTGTATGCTTGTATGCTCAGTCAGATTATATATATTATCTAGCAGGACACGCTAGATAATATCTAGTAATATCATCATGTGTAGTTAACTCGTGATTATGATTGATTGATTGTTTTTATAAGATAGATTTAATGCTAGCTAGCAACTTACCAACTTACTGCATTCCCATAACAGGCAGTCTCCTTGTGGAGTGCAACGAGAGGCAGGCAGGTCGTTATTGCGTTGGACTAGTTAACCTGAAGGTTGTAAGATTGGATCCCCCCGAGCTGACCAGGTGAAAATCTGTCATTC
>NW_024603553.1:0-1703 GCF_018296145.1 Oncorhynchus tshawytscha | reverse complement strand
AATCAGATTAGAGCCATAAAGGACCCTAGACATCTACTACCCTACAATCACTATCAGATTAGAGCCATAAGGAGGCTAGACATCTACCACTATCATATTAGAGCCATAATGGAGACTACCTACTATCAGATTAGTGCCATAAAAGGAGACTACCACTATCATAATAGAGCCATAAGGGAGCCTAGACATCTCCCCACCCCACTACCACTATCAGATTAGAGTCATAAAGGAGACTAGACATCTACCACTATCAGATTAGAGCCATAAAGGAGACTACCACTATCATATTAGAGCCATAAGGGAGCCTAGACATCTCCCACCCCACTACCACTATCCAGATTAGAGCCATAAGGAGACTAGACATATCTCTACACTACTATCAGATTAGAGCCATAAAGGAGACTAGACATCACCAATATCAGATTAGAGCCATAAAGGGAGACTACCGCTATCAGATTAGAGCCATAAGGGGAGACTAGACCGCTACCACCCCACAATGGTAGTCTACCACTATCGAATTAGAGCCATAATGGAGACTAGACATCTACCACTATCAGATTAGTGTCATATAGAGACTACCACTATATATTAGAGCCATAAGGAGCCTAGACATCTTCCCTCTACCCCACTAATACTAATAGATTAGAGCCATAAAGGAGACTAGACATCTCCCCACCCCCACTACCACTATCAGATTAGCTTCATAAGGAGTCTAGACATGTACCACCCCACTACCACTATCAGATTAGAGCCATAAAGGAGACTACCACTATCATATTAGAGCCATAAGGCAGCCTTGACATCTCCCACCCCACTACCACTATCAGATTAGAGCCATAAAGGAGACCTTGGACATATAGACATATCTCACCCCACTACTCACCCCACTACCACTATCAGATTAGAGCCATAAAGGAGACTAGACATATCTCACCCCACTACCACTATCAGATTAGAGCTAGTATGGGAGACCAGACATCTACCACTATCAGATTAGAGCCATAAAGGAGACTACCACTATCAGATTAGAGCCATAAGGAGACTAGACATCTCCCACCACACTACCACTATCAGATTAGAGCCATAAAGAGACTACCACAATCAGATTAGAGCCATAAAGGAGACAAGACATATCTCACCCCACTACCACTATCAGATTAGTGTCATAAGGGAGACTAGACATCTACCACTATCAGATTAAAGCCATAAATGAGACTACCACTATCAGATTAGAGCCATAAAGGGAGACTAGACATCTCCCACTCCACTACCACTATCACCATAAAGACCACTATCAGATTAGAGCCATAAAGGAGACTACCACTATCAGATTAGAGCCATAAAGGAGACTAGACATGTACCACCCACTACCTATCAGATTAGAGCCATAAGGGAGTCTGGGCATCTCCCACCCCACCTATCAGACCATAAAAAGGAGACTACCACAATCAGATTAGAGCCATAAAGGAGACAAGACATATCCCACCCCACTACCACTATCAGATTAGAGCCATAAAGGAGACTAGACATATCTCACCCCACTACCACTATCAGATTAGAGCCATAAAGGAGACTAGACATCTCCCACCCCACTACCACTCTCAGATTAGAGCCATAAAGGAGACTACCACTATCAGATTAGAGCCATAAGGGAGACTAGACATCTACCACCCCACTACCACTATCAGATTAGAGCCATAAAG
>NW_024603552.1:0-1701 GCF_018296145.1 Oncorhynchus tshawytscha | reverse complement strand
AAAATAAAGACATTACAAATGTCATATTATATATATTATATATATATATATATAGTACAGTGTTTTAACAATGTACAAATGGTAAAGGACACAAGATCAAATAAATAAGCATAAATATGGGTTGTATTTACAATGGTGTTTGTTCTTCACTGGTTGCCCTTTTCTCGTGGCAACAGGTCACAAATCTTGCTGCTGTGATGGCACACTGTGGAATTTCACCCACTAGATATGGGAGTTTATCAAAATTGGATTTGTTTTCGAATTCTTTGTGGATCTGTGTAATCTGAGGGAAATATATCTCTCTAATATGGTCATACATTGGGCAGGAGGTTAGGAGATTGCAGCTCAGTTTCCACCTCATTTTGTGGGCAGTGAGAAGTCAGTCTTCTCTTGAGCCATGTCTGCCTATGGCGGCCTTTCTCAATAGCAAGGCTATGCTCGCTGAGTCTGTACATAGTCAAAGCTTTCCTTAATTTTGGGTCAGTCACAGTGGTCCAGGAGTATTCTGCCGCTGTGTACTCTCTGTTTAGGGCCAAATAGCATTCTAGTTTGCTCTGTTTTTTAATTCTTTTTCAATGTGTCAAGTAATTATCTTTGTTTCTCATGATTTGGTTGGGTCTAGTGTGCTGTTGTCCTGGGGCTCTGTAGTGTGTGTTTGTGTTTGTGGAGCAAGGCCCCAGGACCAGCTTGCTTAGGGACTCTTCTCCAGGTTCATCTCTCTGTAGGTGATGGCTTGCTATGGAAGGTTTGGGAATCGCTTCCCTTTAGGTGGTTGTAGAATTTAACAGCTCTCTTTTCTGGATTTTTGATAATTAGTGGGTATCGGCCTAATTTGTTCTTGTTTCTCTCTCTCTCTCTCTCTCTGTCTCTGTCTCTTTGTATCTCTCTGTCTCTTTGTCTCTCTCTGTCTCTTGCTTCTCTGTCTCTCTCTCTGTCTCTTTGTCTCTCTCTCTCTCTGTCTCTCTCTGTCTCTTTGTATCTCTCTCTCTCTCTCTCTCTCTCTCTCTGTCTCTGTCTCTGTCTCTCTCTCTTTGTCTCTCTCTCTCTCTGCCCCTCTCTCTCTGTCTCTCTCTCTCTCTCTGTCTCTCTGTCTCTCTGTCGCTCTCTCTCTCTCTCTCTCTCTCTCTCTCTCTCTCGCTCTCTGTGTCTCTGTGTGTCTGTCTCTCTCTGTCTCTCTCTCTCTCTCTCCAGCGCTCTGCACAGTCAGCAGTGGAGGACAGTGATCAGATCTTTACTGAGCTGATCCGCTCCATTGAGAGAAGGAGCTCTGAGGTGAAGGAGCTGATCAGAGCCCAAGAGAAGGCTCAAGTGAGTCAAGCTGAAGGACTCCTGGAGCAACTGAAGCAGGAGATAGCTGAGCTGAGGAAGAGAAGCACTGAGCTGGAGCAGCTCTCACACACAGAGGATCACATCCATTTCCTCCAGGTAACTAAACTGTCTTGTTACATGTGATATGAAATTAACTTCATGTGAAACTATTCATCTCAATCATTATGTTGTCCTGTCTGTCTGTCTGTCTCTCTGTCTCTCTGTCTGTCTGTCCGTCCCTCTCTGTCTGTCTGTCTGTCTCTCCCTCTCTCTCTGTCTGTCCGTCCCTCTCTGTCTGTCTGTCCGTCTCTCCCTCTCTTAATGTGGAACTATTCAATCATTATGTTGTCCTGTCTCTCCCTTCCTGTCGGTCTCTCTGTCTCATCTCTGTCC
>NW_024603551.1:0-1700 GCF_018296145.1 Oncorhynchus tshawytscha | reverse complement strand
CTGTTTTTATTTATTTACTTTTCTGCTCTTTTTGCACACCAATATCTCTACCTGTACATGACCATCTGATCATTTATCACTCCAGTGTTAATCTGCAAAATTGTAATTATTCGCCTACCTCCTCATGCCTTTGCACACATTGTATATAGACTCCCTTTGTTTTCTACTGTGTTATTGACTTGTTAATTGTTTATTCCATGTGTAACTCTCAAATCAAATCAAATCAAATTTATTTATATAGCCCTTCGTACATCAGCTGATATCTCAAAGTGCTGTACAGAAACCCAGCCTAAAACCCCAAACAGCAAGCAATGCAGGTGTAGAAGCACGGTGGCTAGAAACTCCTAGAAAGGCCAAAACCTAGGAAGAAACCTAGAGAGGAACCAGGCTATGTGGGGTGGCCAGTCCTCTTCCTGGCTGTGCCGGGTGGAGATTATAACAGAACATGGCCAAGATGTTCAAATGTTCATAAATGACCAGCATGGTCGAATAATAATAAGGCAGAACAGTTGAAACTGGAGCAAGAGCACAGTCAGGTGGAAGTTGAAACTGAGCAGCAGCATGGCCAGGTGGACTGGGGACAGTATGAGTCATCATGTCAGGTAGTCCTGGGGCATGGTCCTAGGGCTCAGGTCAGTTGAAACTGAACAGCAGCATGGCCAGGTGGACTGGGGACAGCAAGGAGTCATCATGTCAGGTAGTCCTGGAGCTCAGGTCCTAGGGCTCGGGTCCTCCGAGAGAGAAAGAAAGAGAGAAGGAGAGAACAGAGAACGCACACTTAGATTCACACAGGACACCGAATAGGACAGGAGAAGTACTCCAGATATAACAAACTGACCCAGCCCCCGACACATAAAACTACTGCAGCATAAATACTGGAGGCTGAGACAGGAGGGGTCAGGAGACAGGCCCCATCCGAGGTCACCCGGACAGGGCCAAATGGAAGGATATAACCCCACCCACTTTGCCAAAGCACAGCCCCCACACCACTAGAGGGATATCTTCAACCACCAACTTTACCATCCTGGAGACAAGGCTGAGAGTAGCCCACAAAGATCTCCGCCACGGCACAACTCCAAGGGGGCGCCAACCCAGACAGGATGACCACAACAGTGAATCAACCCACTCAGGTGACGCACCCCCTCCAGGGACGGCATGAGAGAGCCCCAGTAAGCCAGTGACCCAGCCCCTGTAATAGGGTTAGAGGCAGAGAATCCCAGTGGAAAGAGGGGAACCGGCCAGGCAGAGACAGCAAGGGCGGTTCGTTGCTCCAGAGCCTTTCCGTTCACCTTCCCACTCCTGGGCCAGACTACACTCAATCATATGACCCACCGAAGAGATGAGTCTTCAGTAAAGACTTAAAGGTTGAGACCGAGTTTGCGTTTCTGACATGGGTAGGCAGACCGTTCCATAAAAAATGGAGCTCTATAGGAGAAAGCCCTGCCTCCAGCTGTTTGCTTAGAAATTCTAGGGACAATTAGGAGGCCTGCGTCTTGTGACCGTAGCGTACGTGTAGGTATGTACGGCAGGACCAAATCAGAGAGATAGGTAGGAGCAAGCCCATGTAATGCTTTGTAACTCTGTGTTGTCTGCTCACACTGCTATGCTTTATCTTGGCCAGGTCGCAGTTGCAAATGAGAACGTGTTCTCAACTAGCCTACCTGGTTAAATAAAGGTGAAATAAATAAAATAAAATAAAA
>NW_024603550.1:0-1697 GCF_018296145.1 Oncorhynchus tshawytscha | reverse complement strand
TATTTAGTCAACCACCAATTGTGCAAGTTCTCCCACTTAAAAAGATGAGAGAGGCCTGTAATTTTCATCATAGGGACACTTTAACTATGACAGACAAAATGAGGGGGAAAAATCCAGAAAAATCACATTGTAGGATTTGTTATGAATTTATTTGCAAATTATGGTGGAAAATAAGTATTTGGTCAATAACAAAAGTTTCTCAATACTTTGTTATATACCCTTTGTTGGCAATGACAGAGGTCAAACCTTTTCTGTAAGTCTTCACAAGGTTTTCACACACTGTTGCTGGTATGTTGGCCCATTCCTCCATGCAGATCTCCTCTAGAGCAGTGATGTTTTGGGTCTGTTGCTGGGCAACACGGACTTTCAACTCCCTCCAAAGATTTTCTATGGGGTTGAGATCTGGAGACTGGCTAGGCCACTCCAGGACATTGAAATGCTTCTTACGAAGCCACTCCTTCGTTGCCCGGGCTGTGTGTTTGGGATCATTGTCATGCTGAAAGACCCAGCCACGTTTCATCTTCAATGCCCTTGCTGATGGAAGGAGGTTTTCACTCAAAATCTCATGATACATGGCCCCATTCATTCTTTCCTTTACACGGGTCAGTCATCCTGGTCCCTTTGCAGAAAAACAGCCCCAAAGCATGATGTTTCCAACCCCATGCTTCACAGTAGGTATGGTGTTCTTTGGATGCAACTCAGCATTCTTTGTCCTCCAAACACGACGAGTTGAGTTTTTACCAAAAAGTCATTTTGGTTTCATCTGACCATATGACATTCTCCCAATCTTCTTCTGGATCATCCAAATGTTCTCTAGCAAACTTCAGACGGGCCTGGACATGTACTGGCTTAAGCAGGGGGACACGTCTGGCACTGCAGGATTTGAGTCCCTGGCGGCGTAGCGTGTTACTAATGGTAGGCTTTGTTACTTTGGTCCCAGCTCTCTGCAGGTCATTCACTAGGTCCCCCTGTGTGGTTCTGGGATTTTTGCTCACCGTTCTTGTGATCATATTGACCCCACGGGGTGAGATCTTGCGTGGAGCCCCAGATAGAGGGAGATTATCAGTGGTCTTGTATGTCTTACATTTCCTAATAATTGCTCCCACAGTTGATTTCTTCAAACCAAGCTGCTTACCTATTGCAGATTCAGTCTTCCCAGCCTGGTGCTGGTCTACAATTTTGTTTCTGGTGTCCTTTGACAGCTCTTTGGTCTTGGCCATAGTGGAGTTTGGAGTGTGACTGTTTGAGGTTGTGGACAGGTGTCTTTTATACTGATAACAAGTTCAAACAGGTGCCATTAATACAAGTAACGAGTCGAGGACAGAGGAGCCTCAAAGAAGAAGTTACAGGTCTGTGAGAGCCAGAAATCTTGCTTGTTTGTAGGTGACCAAATACTTATTTTCCACCATAATTTGCAAATAAATTCATTAAAAATCCTACAATGTGATTTTCTGGATATTTTTTTCCTCATTTTGTCTGTCATAGTTGAAGTGTACCTATGATGAAAATTACAGGCATCTCTCATCTTCTTAAGTGGGAGAACTTGCACAATTGGTGGATGACTAAATACTTTTTTGCCCCACTGTATGTAGATATCCATTTTTTTTTTCTGCTTCCAGCTACAATAGTAATTTACAATATTAACAACATCTACACTGTATAAATGGTCAATTAGATTTTATTTTAATGGACAATTT
>NW_024603548.1:0-1690 GCF_018296145.1 Oncorhynchus tshawytscha | reverse complement strand
AGGTGAAGGAGGAAGACGTTTTGGGAGTGAAAGTGGAGGAGGCTGAAGATCAGATTACCACCAGTGAGTACTGTCTTAAAAACAGGGGCACTATGCAGTTCTTGAACTAATGTGTAGTTTTAAAGGGGTATTCTACTTCAGTTCTACACTTGAATATGTCGTTCAGTACTGTGGGAATTGTTTAAGGGACAATCTGCCATTGGTACATATGTTTTTGGGACTTCGATGTATTGAATTCTCATTCTCCATGTGGTCTACATTAAAGTTCACCTCATCTAATATAACAGGCTTTTAAAATCTACTTAAAATATCAAAGGGATGTAAAAGGCACCCATTTTGTGGAAATGACCCTTTACATTTGCAACACAAACAATATTTGACAAAATCATGATGAAAGTGGCCATTTTAGACATATGCATGCCTCTTGATTGCAATAGACGGTCATAAGTTTACCATCTGTTTGCAGTTCTCGTTCACACAGGAGAGAGACGTGACTATTGTGGATCCTCTGGGGAGCCTCAACAACATCCTGATGCTGACGAGGCAGAGAAGAGTCTCTCCAGATCAGAACACCAGATGGTACAGCTTGGTTTGTTCTAGCATACAGCTTGCTCTCTCTGGGCTGGGTTTTTTTATTTTATTTTTTTATTTCAC
This sequence comes from Oncorhynchus tshawytscha, assembly GCF_018296145.1. NCBI lineage: Eukaryota > Metazoa > Chordata > Actinopteri > Salmoniformes > Salmonidae > Oncorhynchus > Oncorhynchus tshawytscha. The sequence goes on along the minus strand of NW_024603548.1, from coordinate 1,036 downwards.
CTTTATTTAACCAGGTAGGCTAGTTGAGAACAACTTCTCATTTGCAACTGCGACCTGGCCAAGATAAAGCATAGCAGTGTGAACAGACAACACAGTTACACATGGAGTAAACAATTAACAAGTCAATAACACAGTAGAAAAAAAGAGAGTCTATATACATTGTGTGCAAAAGGCATGAAGAGGTAGGCGAATAATTACAATTTTGCAGATTAACACTGGAGTGATAAATGATCAGATGGTCATGTACAGGTACAGATATTGGTGTGCAAAAGAGCAGAAACGTAAATAAATAAAAACAGTATGGGGATGAGGTAGGTAAAATTGGGTGGGCTATTTACCGATGGACTATGTACAGCTGCAGCGATCGGTTAGCTGCTCAGATAGCAGATGTTTGAAGTTGGTGAGGGAGATAAATCTCCAACTTCAGCGATTTTTGCACTTCGTTCCAGTCACAGGCAGCAGAGAACTGGAACGAAAGGCGGCCAAATGAGGTGTTGGCTTTAGGGATGATCAGTGAGATACACCTGCTGGATCGTGTGCTCCGGGTGGGTGTTGCCATCGTGACCAGTGAACTGAGATAAGGCGGAGCTTTACCTAGCATGGACTTGTAGATGACCTGGAGCCAGTGGGTCTGGCGACGGACATGTAGCGAGGGCCAGCCGACTAGAGTATACAGGTCGCAGTGGTGGGTGGTATAAGGTGCTTTAGTGACAAAACGAATGGCACTGTGATAAACTGCATCCAGTTTGCTGAGTAGAGTGTTGGAAGCTATTTTGTAGATGACATCGACGAAGTCGAGGATCAGTAGGATAGTCAGTTTTACTAGGGTAAGTTTGGCGGCGTGAGTGAAGGAGGCTTTGTTGCGGAATAGAAAGCCGACTCTAGATTTGGTTTTAGATTGGAGATGTTTGATATGAGTCTGGAAGGAGAGTTTACAGTCTAGCCAGACACCTAGGTACTTATAGATGTCCACATATTCAAGGTCGGAACCATCCAGGGTGGTGATGCTAGTCGGGCGTGCGGGTGCAGGTTTCTG
>NW_024603547.1:0-1690 GCF_018296145.1 Oncorhynchus tshawytscha | reverse complement strand
CAATTTGAGTCCATTTGTATAAACATTGGAGCTTTTTTGAGCTGTTCATAGATCCCCAGACACTTTACATGCCCTGTTCCTGTTGATCTAGACCTACAATTTGAGACCATTTGTATAAACATTGGAGCGTTTTTGAGCTGTTCATAGATCCCCAGACAATTTAGAAAAATAGGCCTCATTTGATCGTACAGCCAAAACGAGCCGGTTTTGAGGGTGCATAGAGCCATAACTAGGATAGTCACATTGATGTACTTTACATGCTCTGTTACAGTTGATCTAGAGCTACAATTTGAGACCATTTATATAAACATTGGAGCTTTTTTCAGCTGTTCATAGATCCCCAGACAATTTAGAAAAATAGGCCTGAATTGTACGTACAGCCAAAACGAGCCAGTTTTGAGGGTGCATAGAGCCATAACTAGGATAGTCACAGTGATGTACTTTACATGCCCTGTTCCTGTTGTTTTGAGGGTGCATAGAGCCATAATTAGGATAGTCACATTGATGTACTTTACATGCTCTGTTACAATTGATCTAGACCTACAATTTGAGACCATTTGTATAAACATTGGAGCTTTTTTGAGCTGTTCATAGATCCCCAGACAATTTAGAAAAATAGGCCTCAATTGAACGTACACCCAAAACGAGCCAGTTTTGAGGGTGCATAGAGCCATAACTAGGATAGTCACATTGATGTACTTTACATGCTCTGTTACAGTTGATCTAGGTCTACAATTTGAGACAATTTCTGTAAAGATTGGAGCTTTTTTGAGCTATTCATAGATCCCCAGACAATTTTGAAAAATAGGCCTGAATTGAACGTACACCCAAAACGAGCCAGTTTTGAGGGTGCATAGAGCCATAACTAGGATAGTCACAGTGATGTACTTTACATGCCCTGTTCCTGTTGATCTAGACCTACAATTTGAGACCATTTGTATAAACATTGGAGCTTTTTGAGCTGTTCATAGATCCCCAGACAATTTAGAAAAATAGGCCTCAATTGAACGTACACCCAAAACGAGCCAGTTTTGAGGGTGCATAGAGCCATAACTAGGATAGTCACATTGATGTACTTTACATGCTCTGTTACAGTTGATCTAGACCTACAATTTGAGACCATTTGTATAAAAATTGGAGCTTTTTTCAGCTGTTCATAGATCCCCAGACAATTTAGAAAAATAGGCCTCAATTGAACGTACACCCAAAACGAGCCAGTTTTGAGGGTGCATAGAGCCATAACTAGGATAGTCACAGTGATGTACTTTACATGCTCTGTTACAGTTGATCTAGACCTACAATTTGAGACCATTTGTATAAACATTGGAGCTTTTTTGAGCTGTTCATAGATCCCCAGACAATTTAGAAAAATAGGCCTGAATGAACGTACACCCAAAACGAGCCAGTTTTGAGGGTGCATAGAGCCATAACTAGGATAGTCACAGTGATGTACTTTACATGCTCTGTTACAGTTGATCTAGACCTACAATTTGAGACCATTTGTATAAACATTGGAGCTTTTTTGAGCTGTTCATAGATCCCCAGACAATTTAGAAAAATAGGCCTGAATTGAACGTACACCCAAAACGAGCCAGTTTTGAGGGTGCATAGAGCCATAACTAGGATAGTCACAGTGATGTACTTTACATGCCTGTTACAGTTGATCTAGACCTACAATTTGAGTCCATTT
>NW_024603546.1:0-1685 GCF_018296145.1 Oncorhynchus tshawytscha | reverse complement strand
TTATGACATACCAGATAGATCTACTGTCTCTACTACATTATGACAGACCAGCTAGATCTACTGTATCTATTATATTATGACAGACCAGCTAGATCTACTGTTTCTATTATATTATGACAGACCACCTAGATCTACTGTCTCTACTATATTATGACAGACCAGCTAGATATACAGTCTGTATTATATTATGAAAGACGAGCAAGACCTAATGTCCCTATTATATTATGACAGACCAGCTACATCTACTCTCTCTATTATATTATGACATACCAGCTAGATCTACTGTCTCTATTATATTATGACATACCAGATATATCTACTGTCTCTACTACATTATGACAGACCAGCTAGATCTACTGTATCTATTATATTATGACAGACCAGCTAGATCTACTCTATCTATTATATTATGACAGACCAGCTAGATCTACTGTTTCTATTATATTATGACAGACCACCTAGATCTAATGTCTCTACTATATTATGACAGACCAGCTAGATCTACTCTATCTATTATATTATGACAGACCAGCTAGATCTACTGTATCTATTATATTATGACAGGCCAGCTAGATCTACTGTCTATTCTACATTATGACAGACCAGCTAGATCTACTGTCTCTACTATATGATGACAGACTAACTAGATCTACTATCTTTATTATATTATGACAAACCAGCTAGATCTACTGTCTATACTATATTATGACAGACAAGCTAGATCTACTGTTTCTATTATATTATGACAGACCAGCTAGATCTACTGTATCTTCCACTACATTATGACAGACCAGCTAGATCTACTGTTTCTATTATATTATGACATACCAGATAGATCTACTGTCTCCACTACATTATGACAGACCAGCTAGATCTACTGTATCTATTATATTATGACAGACCAGCTAGATCTACAGTCTGTATTATATTATGAAAGACCAGCAAGACCTAATGTCCCTATTATATTATGACAGACCAGCTAGATCTACTCTCTCTATTATATTATGACATACCAGCTAGATCTACTGTCTCTATTATATTATGACATACCAGATAGATCTACTGTCTCTTCTACATTATGACAAACCAGCTAGATCTACTGTCTCTACTATATTATGACAGACAAGCTAGATCTACTGTTTCCATTATATTATGACAGACCAGCTAGATCTACTGTTTCTATTATATTATGACATACCAGATAGATCTACTGTCTCTACTACATTATGACAGACCAGCTAGATCTACTGTCTCTTCTACATTATGACAGACCAGCTAGATCTACTGTTTCTATTATATTATGACATACCAGATAGATCTACTGTCTCTACTATATTATGACAGACCAGCTAGATCTACTCTCTCTATTATATTATGACATACCAGCTAGATCTACTGTCTCTATTATATTATGACATACCAGATAGATCTACTGTCTCTACTACATTATGACAAACCAGCTAGATCTACTGTCTCTACTATATTATGACAGACAAGCTAGATCTACTGTTTCCATTATATTATGACAGACCAGCTAGATCTACTGTCTCTTCTACATTATGACAGACCAGCTAGATCTACTGTTTCTATTATATTATGACAGACCACCTAGATCTACTGTCTCTACTATATTATGACAGACCAGCTATATCTACAGTCTGTATTATATTATGAAAGACCAGCAA
>NW_024603545.1:0-1684 GCF_018296145.1 Oncorhynchus tshawytscha | reverse complement strand
GTCATGATCAGGAAAAACTCTAGGCCTTGTCTGTAGCTCTTGCTGTTTGAAGCTCTCTATGCTGTTCAACACTTTCCCTCTCTCTTGGTCCATCTCTTCTCCTCCTGGTCCTGTCTGTCCGTTTCATGTCCCTCCTCTACCCCGTCCCTCCCTCCTCTATCTCACCCTCTCTCCAGAGACATGGTAGTGGTTCTTTAACTCATTGTGTGTGTGTTCTGTTTACATTAGCCGCGGCTGAGTGGCCAAAGCTAGCGCAGTAACAGGCTGTCAATGTGATTTATGAGCACATCACACACTGTCTGAGCCTGCCAGTCACACACACACACACACGCGCACACACAACAACATACACACACACACACGGTCCCAAATGGCTAGTGTGACAGACAGAATCACTTCATCAAGCTGACTTCTGACCAGCCCAATGCACCACTCACAAACACGTGCGCAAACACACACTCTTCCAGCATCACTTCTACACAGAAAAGAGCGGTGGAACAATCAGAGAGAATAGAGAAGAGGTCAAAGTCACAGTCATCGATGCACAAACACTCAAAAAGGCACAGGGGAGATGTATTTTTAAATCCTACTCTCTCTCTCCATCCCTCTCTCCATCCATCCCCCTCTCTCTCCATCTCTCTCTCCATCCCTCTCTCTCCACATCTCTCTCTCTCTCCCCATCTCCTCTCCATCCCCCCTCTCTCTCCATCCCTCTCTCTCTCCATCTATCTCTCTCCATCTATCTCTCTCCATCCCACTCTCTCTCCATCTCTCTCTCTCCACCCCTCTCTCTCTCCATCCCTCTCTCTCCATCTCTCTCTCTCCATCCCTCTCTCTCTCCATCTCTCTCTCTCCATATCTCTCTCTCCATCCCTCTCTCTCCATCCCTCTCTCTCTCTCTCCATCCCCCTCTCACCATCCATCCATCCCTCTCTCTCCATCCCCCCCTCTCTCTCCATCTCTCTCTCTCTCTCCATCCCCCTCTCTCTCCATCCCTCCATCCCTCTCTCTCCATCCCTCCCTCTCTCTCTCCATCCCCCCTCTCTCTCCATCTCTCTCTCTCCATCCCTCCATCCCCTGTCTCTCTCCCCCTCTCTCTCCATCCCCCCTCTCTCTCCATCCCTCCATCCCTCTCTCTCTCCATCCCTCTCCCTCTCTCTCCATCCCTCCATCTCTCTCTCTCCATCTCTCTCTCTCCATCCCTCCAGCCATCTCTCTCTCATCCCTCCATCCCTCTCTCTCCATCCCCCTCTCTCTCCATCCCTCTCTCTCTCCCTCTCTCTCCATCCCCCTCTCTCTCCATCCCTCCATCCCTTTCTCTCTCTCCCCTTCTCTCTCCATCCCCCCTCTCTCTCCATCTCTCCATCCCTCTCTCTCTCCCCATCTCTCTCCATCCCTCCCTCTCTCTCCATCCCCCCTCTCTCTCCATCCCTCCATCCCTTCCTCTCTCTCCCCCTCTCTCTCCATCCCCCTCTCTCTCCATCTCTCCATCCCTCTCTCTCCATCCCCCCTCTCTCTCCATCCCTCCATCCCTTTCTCTCTCTCCCCTCTCTCTCCATCCCCCTCTCTCTCCATCTCTCCATCCCTCTCTCTCTCCCCCCCATCTCTCTCCATCCCTCCCTCTCTCTCCATCCCCCTCTCTCTCCATCCCTCCATCCCTTTCTCTCTCTCCCCCTCTCTCTCC
>NW_024603544.1:0-1683 GCF_018296145.1 Oncorhynchus tshawytscha | reverse complement strand
CTACTGAAGTTAGTCAACATTGTCTAGTCACCACACACTAACTACTGAAGTTAGTCAACATTGTCTAGTCACCACACACTAACTACTGAAGTTAGTCAACATTGTCTAGTCACCACACACTAACTACTGAAGTTAGTCAACATTGTCTAGTCACCACACACTAACTACTGAAGTTAGTCAACATTGTCTAGTCACCACACACTAACTACTGAAGTTAGTCAACATTGTCTAGTCACCACACACTAACTACTGAAGTTAGTCAACATTGTCTACTAGACACACTAACTACTGAAGTTAGTCAACATTGTCTAGTCACCACACACTAACTACTGAAGTTAGTCAACATTGTCTACTAGACACACTAACTACTGAAGTTAGTCAACATTGTCTAGTCACCACACACTAACTACTGAAGTTAGTCAACATTGTCTAGTCACCACACACTAACTACTGAAGTTAGTCAACATTGTCTATAGTCACACACTAACTACTGAAGTTAGTCAACATTGTCTAGTCACACACTAACTACTGAAGTTAGTCAACATTGTCTAGTCACCACACACTAACTACTGAAGTTAGTCAACATTGTCTAGTCACCACACACTAACTACTGAAGTTAGTCAACATTGTCTACTCAGACACACTAACTACTGAAGTTAGTCAACATTGTCACACACTAACTACTGAAGTTAGTCACTAACACTAACTACTGAAGTTAGTCAACATTGTCTAGTCACCACACACTAACTACTGAAGTTAGTCAACATTGTCTACTAGACACACTAACTACTGAAGTTAGTCAACATTGTCTAGTCACCACACACTAACTACTGAAGTTAGTCAACATTGTCTAGTCACCACACACTAACTACTGAAGTTAGTCAACATTGTCTAGTCACCACACACTAACTACTGAAGTTAGTCAACATTGTCTACTAGACACACTAACTACTGAAGTTAGTCAACATTGTCTACTCAGCACACACTAACTACTGAAGTTAGTCAACATTGTCTAGTCACCACACACTAACTACTGAAGTTAGTCAACATTGTCTAGTCACCACACACTAACTACTGAAGTTAGTCAACATTGTCTAGTCACCACACACTAACTACTGAAGTTAGTCAACATTGTCTAGTCACCACACACTAACTACTGAAGTTAGTCAACATTGTCTAGTCACCACACACTAACTACTGAAGTTAGTCAACATTGTCTAGTCACCACACTAACTACTGACAACATTGTCTGTCAACACACTAACTACTGTTAGTCAACATTAACTCTTAGTCACCACTAGACACACTAACTACTGAAGTTAGTCAACATTGTCTAGTCACCTACTGACACACTAACTACTGAAGTTAGTCAACATTGTCTACTAGACACACTAACTACTGAAGTTAGTCAACATTGTCTAGTCACCACACACTAACTACTGAAGTTAGTCAACATTGTCTACTCACCACACACTAACTAACAACATTGTCTACTGACAGTTAGTCAACATTGTCTAGTCACCACACACTAACTACTGAAGTTAGTCAACATTGTCTAGTCACCACACACTAACTACTGAAGTTAGTCAACATTGTCTACTAGACACACTAACTACTGAAGTTAGTCAACATTGTCTAGTCACCACACACTAACTACTGAAGTTAGTCAACATTGTCTAGTCA
>NW_024603543.1:0-1681 GCF_018296145.1 Oncorhynchus tshawytscha | reverse complement strand
TACTTTATACCTTTCAGTGCTTCTGGAGGTTCTCACTTCAAACACATTTTAGACGGATTTCATCTGGACATTACCCATCATCTCTGAGAAAAAAGATGGAGCTTTTAAATCCAACAGGCAAAATGTCAACATTTAAAGATTTGTCTGTGATGTGTATTTTAAATATGTGTCTTCCCATATCGTCTAGCGGTTAGGATTCCTTGTTTTCACCCAGGTAGCCCGGGTTCAACTCCTGGTATGTGAAAAAATATCTTGTCATTTGGAACGCACTTGTGTAACCACAGGTACTGCATTTTAAATGGCAGCAGAATCACACAACACAACAATATTCCCTCATCAACAGGAAATGTGATATGTTTTGTAGATTCATAATTTACAAGACTTTTTAACGTTTCTGACTACGGATCAGAAGATTCTAGGTTCGACTCCTGGCTGGCTTAATACTTTAGATAAAATTGACTGAAATCAAGCTGGGAATGATACTGTACACCTTTCAGTGCTTCTGGCTGTTCTCACTTCAAACACATTTTAGATGGGTTTCATCTGGACATTCCCCATCATCTCTGAGAATTTTTTTAACCTCTGGGGAGGCTGCGAATTTTCGCAGCTTTTTGTAAAAAATCGCGCAACATTTCAGCGCCCTGCTACTCATTCCAGGAATATAGTATATGCATATGATTAGTATGTGTGGATAGAAAACACTCAGACGTTTCTAAAACTGTTTAAATCACGGCTGTGACTATAACAGAACGTCTGTTTCATCGAAAAGCGCAGGAAAATCTGATCACTGGAGATGGAAAAAAATATCCATGCGCCACTTCCATGAATTGTTAAAGGTGAACCGTATTAAATGAGGCCGAGCTTGCAGTACCTACAGCTTCCACAGGATGTATAGAGTCTTCTCATTTGATTCTGATTTGATTCTTGGTAGATCCGACCAAAGGGAACCGATTCCCTCCGACCACCAACTCGAGGCATTGTCTCTGTGTTTTTCCGGACATTTTTTCCACACGACCAGCTAACGATTTACATCGCCTCCTGATGATTTTTATAGCTTATTAACGTGTAGTAATACCTAAAGTTGCATTAGAAAGGTATTTCGAAGTGTTTTGTGAAAGTTTATCGTCGACTTTTTAACTTTTAAAAAATGACGTTACGTTATGAAACGCTATTTTTTTCCGTTTTTCTCACAGTCTTCATAGATCGATATCTAGGCTATATATGGACCGATTTAATCCAAAAAAAGACCCAGTATTGATTATGGGACATCAAGGAGTGCCAAGAAAGAAGATGGTCAAAGGTAATGAATGTTTTATATTTTATTGTGCGGTTTGTGTAGCGCCGACTACGCTAATTATTTTTGTTTACATCCTCTACGGGTCTTTTGGGGTGTTACATGCTATCAGATAATAGCTTCTCATGCTTTCGCCGAAAAGCATTTTACAAATCTGACTCGGTGGCTAGATTCACAATGAGTGTAGCTTTAATTCAATACCTTGCATGTGTGTTTTAATGAAAGTTTGAATTTTATCGAAAAACGATCAGTGACGCTCTAAAATATCCGCTGATTACCCGCTGATTTGATCCCCCCGAGGGAACATCCTCCCTAAGAAGTTTTAACTGGCAGCAGTTTCATACAATACAATAATATCCCCTCAGCAACAGGAAATGTGACATGTTA